>NC_080478.1:8785620-9085620 GCF_030265055.1 Doryrhamphus excisus
GCGGTTTGACCAAGAAGACAAAAATATTGGACCATGTGTCTGTCCAGGAGTAATAATCATACCCCTCTACTGTTTGACAGCCTAAACGATGCTTTGCATGATTGGTTTTCCATTCACCCAGCGACCGCCCCGGTGAAGCTAGCATGCGCTGCTATCGGTGAAACCAAAAACTAATCATTATGGGTGTCCAATAAGGGTAATTTTCAACCTAAGCCCTGAACTTGAGGGATTACAAAGTGGCTAAATGACCGCCTCTGGGGATTAAATAAAAAGTATTGAGGCTTTCTCCTTAGGAGAATCAAACCGCTGGGAATGTTCAACCCCGGCTTGTCAGCGTTGGTGCTCCCAGCCAGTGCGCGCATCAAGGTTTATTCACAGAGCCCCTGCTGTGAGCATAGCATCGTCACATTAGTGTGGAATTACAGTTGACGTCAAGTGTTGCAAGTGTGTTAAAACACCCTGCAAATATTTTTTTTGTGTGCTTTAGCTGAAACTATTATGTTCAGACTACTCACGTCAAGCAATAAAACAAGCAAAAAGTGTCAGAGTAAGGGATTTGTTCTTAAATAAATGTGCAAAGGTCAGCATGTTTTTTTGGAGTGCATGGGCACAACATGCGGCATAACCCAGACATTAAATGCAATGGATAGCGCAAGAAGAATTAAGGACCGGATGGTGTTGATTATTTTTAGTGGTGGACCCGCTTTTAAGGCCTGCTAACCTTTCTCACCCAGGAATAGTGCAACACTGTACAGTGAGCGGTGTTTCATGCATGACAAGAAAGAGCTTCTTCTTGAAATAGCACCTATGAAT
The DNA here is from genome assembly GCF_030265055.1 of Doryrhamphus excisus. NCBI lineage: Eukaryota > Metazoa > Chordata > Actinopteri > Syngnathiformes > Syngnathidae > Doryrhamphus > Doryrhamphus excisus. The sequence continues at coordinate 8,786,434 of NC_080478.1, forward strand.
CATAGGATCTCAGAGGCTCATATTAAAGCCCACAAGCAGCCCGCGACTCTGTGTCCTTTTACGACTGTGTGTTTTGCAATAATGCCATAGTGGGCTCAGTATCCGGGATGGAGGCTGCCGTTGATAATAAACAGGATATCACACGTTTGACCATAAGGTGATTTTGATGTGCAGATTCTGAGCATTTTACCGTATTCTATTTTCCAACAATTTGTTAAATAAATTTGTTGAGGTTCCACAATTGCTTGATGCTGGAATTTAGACAGAAAGCGCTTTTAGTAAGCTCTCAGTAGCGCTTAGCTTTTTGTACTTAGCTCAACTAGGAGCACACCCTTTGGTGTGTTTGTAGCTTCAATGCTAATGAGTTATATTTCTCCATACCTCACCACAACAGTGTGTTGTTGCAAGAAGTGCCACTGTGTACTTTAACCTGTTTTTATACATACACGTTGAACTGGTAGATGCCATATCACATGGGGTCTCAAACACACGGCCAAATGTGGCCCGCAGGACACTAGTTTGAGGCCCCCGCCTTGATATGAAAGTTTAATGTTAGTGCGGCCCGCGCAAGTTTGATATGGATTCTGTATGGTATCATGTACCCAGAAAAAATTATTACATTTCATTAATGTTCATGTTAAAGGTTAAATAACTGTTAATACTGTTAATTTTAATCTGAAAAAAATAATTTGTCTACCCACCAACTATATGTGGTTTCTTAAGTTTTTATTATTTGCCGTTTTATTATTATTATTATATTTACTTATTACTGATTGATTGATTTTCTTTATTCTTGATTTGTTTATTTATTTATCATCTTATTTTGTGTAGAAAAATAAGATATTTGACAACAGTGGAATGTTTTATCAGAGCTTTTCTTGTAGAAAATCGGAACCAAAGCAAAGTTTATTCATTTTTCCGTTTTTTTTTTTTTTTTTTTTTTGGAAAACCTGATGTGGCCCAGTCTCACCCAGACCCTAGCTCCAGTGGCCCCCAGGTAAATTGAGTTTGAGACCCCTGATGTAACAGTCAGGAGTGGGTCACAAACGTTAGTAACACTGGCATATGTATGCGGGCTACTTTGTGAGCTATTTTAGTAAGCATAGTGAGGCCTGATTTTTTTTAATTACAAAACTGTCTTTTGGGAAGTTGTGGGGCTATGCATACAAGCCGCTGTTTCCTTTTTTATTATTTCACATAAAAGCTATGTCAGCTATGCTCTTTAGGTTACCCCAACAAAGTAGGTGGCGTCTTCACTCATTTGTTTCACGGAACAGCGGCATGAATAGAGTGAGTCGATTTGTCATACGTACAGTTTGTTTGTCTCAGTGGGTGGAGGCGGGGCCGTTAGTGTACACACAGTAGAAATTAAGTAGTAGATTGCAATACATTGTCATGAAAGTCATGTTAAAATCTTGTTTTGTCTTGTTCCCGTGGACCCAATCTCGTGTATCATCATTTTGGGAAGGAGTATGTCATGGTCCAAGGCAAAATCCGCAGAGGAGCATTTTTTTAAATGTACTAGCTAAAGTCCGTGGATAATATCGCCGCTTAAAATGCACAAGTGTCTGCGGTGTACGGTTGCGAAGTTCGTTTCACTCTGGATGTTGGATACTGGGCTCTGTAGCTACAGCGGTAGTTCTCCCTCACTGTGCCCAGACTGCTGTGTCATGGTGTGGTGAGCTCACACGGGAAGTACTATGGACGTCAATAAGTTAGAATTGTGTTTGTAAAAAAAAAAACGTATTTGTTAAAAAAAAATAGCTATACATTCTAAATCACACCACAAATTGATCTATAGCCATGCAAAATGATTAGTCCTACCCTAATAGTATTTTGCACACCTATTTTTTTTATTACCAATTTTATCTGTCATTGGATGAAGGACCTGACTCACAGAGATTTGTGACAAAAAATGCTGTGTAATAAAAAAAAAGTACATTCAGTAATGAATGAAATGATGCGAAAGTCAACGTCAAAATGTACATCTCATTCACGGCTACCTTTGGCAAAAACATGATGAATGGACAATTTCAGTGTGTGTATGTTCTTCTTCGGTGACCCCCTCTCTTCCTTCTCAAAAACATCTGCCTGCTCTGCGAGCTTTCTTTTATCAGCAATGGACCAATGACGCTCTCTGATTTCAGCTGTGAGTTCAAACTACTTGAACTTTGTATGAGCAAGCACGAGCCAGAGCTGTCATCAGGCACTAGAAGTTAAGCATGTCAGTCACTCAGCGAGCGGTAGTCTCCCAAGTACGTTTCAGACTCTCATTAAAGGCTCAGTCGCACACACGCACAAAACTAATTTCACCAAAATATGTGCTCTCACCGTTAAAGAATTCCATGTTGAGGCTAGAATGGCCTTGTGTTTATACAACATCTCCTGCGTGTGTGATGGTGAATGAATCCCCCTCTCGTTAGTTAGTTAGTCCGCCAAAGTGTGCCAAACAACCTCAGCTCATTACGGGCGGTGCTGGTGGGCCCTCCAACTCCTGCTTGTCCTACAATGGACCGAACTTACTAGATCTGCTGTGATGACGACAGTCAGTACATGTGATGCATAAGTCAGTCAGTAATCTGGAATGTCTGAATCCAATGGTTACAAAGTAATGTACAAACAAAGGGACCCAGGTTACCCAGACCTCTGATCTAGAATGACCTTATGTATCCTCCATTTATCCTATGACTGCATGGACAGTGACTGCAAAGCCGGTCAGTGGCTGTGTGACGGAAAGCAAGACTTAAGCTGAAACACAAGCCACAATGCAGTGGAAGAATGCATGACTCAGGTCATTCTAAAATCGCGACTGTCAGCTCATTTTTTGGGGGCGGGGGAGAGGGGTCGTCCCCCCAAATAATGGAAGCCCCAATAAAACAGGGTGTGTTCGACTCCCCGACTCAATATTTCAGTGATTACACAGACATACCGAACAGCTTTATTTTACTACTACAGAAGTTTTCTGCTCATCTATAAATACATATAAATCACAAAAAAATAAATCAAATCAGTTTCCTTTATTTTTCATACACCACAGTACAAACTGTTTTTAATTTGAATTTGTCATGTTTGAGATGGTACAGCTTCAGTCACAAATATTTCCTCATTTGAAAAAAAAAAAACACGTTTTTGATTGAACTTGCTTGTCACCAAAGCTTGTTGTTGGCTAATTACTGCTCTGGGCTTCAGAACCTTCCCGCAAATATGCTGACTATTCTGAGTCATCAAGTTTAAGGAAAATCATTTGAAGCCTTCATTTGAAACTCGATGCCGCGACAGCCTTGTTTTTGACTCGGCGACACGTTCGCTCACCTGTGAACTTTGTAATTCTTTAGATGACTTTCCTTTTGTTTTTGTTTTGAGAAATGTATTAACCTTTAACCTGAAGCAAAGTGCAAAGCAGACACATTGTCTTTTGTCATTTGTCAGACTCGAGTGGAACAGTATCAACTGCAACTCACGGATTAACTACATTTTTTAAATCTTTACGTTAATTAAAACCATTTTGCGTTTACAAACAGATTGGCTCCCATTTGGTTGCTCGGTAAGGCTACTGCAGATCAAATTCAAATTTAGTTTTTTCTGGATGTGACCTGCATCTGATGCAACTGTTGTCTGAACATTCAGGTTACGTATATCCGATGTATAAGTAATCAAAAAGCGTGTTTTACCGTGTTTGGGGAAAGGTATGTCAAACATTCTTTGGCAATTTGATAATGACTTAAAAAAATCCGAAGTAGTTTACGTTAACCTGCCACCAATTCTTGTTCCAGCATCCACCCACACGCATCGGAACCAACGTCTCAAAATGCCGTAGCCAAAAGTATTAGGTATCAGGTTACACAAACAAAATATTTCACAATTGCGCTAGGATTGAGCCCACAAATTGGATCAATGTTTATTTTTGTGAACACACTGTACTCGTGTACTCCGTGTGACATGGTGTTTTGTAGCATACATGTCTTCCCGGACGTATTGCGTTCACATTACACAGAAATACAAGTCACATTATTTTGTACTGTGAACGACTACATGTAAAAATTTGTATTTGGAGCAAAACATCTGAATTCATTTTAGATGAACAGCTATGTTAGCATACAAGGTAGCTTCTAGACATATTTCACATCGTTTTTTACACAAGTTGGCATGAAACGGATATATTCTGTGCTTTGAAATCCTTGTTTTCCGAGAGCTTGTCACGGTGACCCACGCCAGGTTTTCAAACTGCTTCCTAATGTTATATTTCAGGTAATTTATGAGCACCAGTAGCACCCGCGTTGTCCCAGCAAAAACCCATGCAGCTATCCTGCTGTGGACCATGTGAAGTTTCACAAACGTATAGCGTGCAACCCAACAGCATCATCTGGTTTTCATTTAGCGTTCCTAACCGTCCATCATGTTGCTATCACACAAGAACAGAGACACACTCAAGTATCAAGTCCAAAGATGCCAAGCTAAATGTTATTTATTATTTATGGTTGTGTTGGCTGATCATTAACATGCGTTTGCCATTTTCATTGAGGTGTCTTTATTTTAGTTGTCCAGGCTGCGTAAAGCTTCTGTTGTGTCTTTTGAAGGGTCTTGATTAGTCTCCACGCATGAGTCACGTTGGGGAGTCTAGACTCCTTATGGATCAGCAAACATCCAGAGTGCAAACAAGGCAAGAAAGGGAATCTTGCAAGAACGAATTGTGAGTCCTTAGGTGACTGTCCTGATGATATCCTGATAGCTGCAAGTGATAAGACTGTTGAGTCAATACTAAGCGTAAGACATTTGTAAGCAAGTGAAACATGGTATGTTATTGTATTGAGGATTTCGGTTGCTTCAGGGCGCTTTTGGTTTCCTTTTAACAGGAAAAAAAGTACCTTGATGTCCAGTGTCTTACCCAATACTTTGTTTGTGGTAGCGGGGAAGCATGTAGGAGGCACAGCAAGGATGTTTTAGCAGTGGGCACTATGATAAAGACATTTCTAATAAATTCCTCTACCTAACTTTAGGTGTGCGAATTGGCCTTTTTCCTGTCAACCCAACTACCTCCTCCCTCCTCCTTCGTCTACTTGGCCCTGGAGTATTTTTGGAAGTTAATGAAAAGAAATCCGAACTGCCTACCCCCAGAAAGGCACGTCTGGGTCAGCTGGGTGGAAACTTGCGTTGCTAATGTTCTTAACATTGTCTGTGTGATCCCTGATTGTAAATGTGCGTGCGTTCGGTGAAGTGTACAGTGTAGGAATGTTGTGGGTTAGAGAAGGCGGGGAAAAGAGTTTGGGCTGCTGTGGACCTATCTTCACTAAAAGAGACAGGGGCGGGAGGGTTGGGGGATTCAGGAGAATATTTGGCATATTTGAGGAGCCATTCCAGTCTGGTTCAAGATGCATTCTTGCTGGAGATTTGTCCGAAGGTGAATGCTTTATTTTTTGTCGGTTTTGTGATGGTGCAGACTCCAGAAATGTTGGTTCCAGCAGGGGTTGCCCACCACCGAGCTGGGCCGAATCAGACCACAGAAAACATTAATAGACACGCACTGTTTTTGTAAAGAACTACGTATCACTACGAGTCAACTGTAAATGTATATCTGTTTTGGAAATACACTTCAACCTTGCTGATTGTCATTAATCCATTCCAAAATGTCTGACTCTAACCAAATTATTTTTTCTGTCAATTATTCCAAGTCCAAAAATGTTATTATTAAAACATGTTAATAGTTTTACATGCAGAAAACCATTCAAAATGCATCAATACATATAAATGGCAAATGCAATGGATAAATGAACAGTTGTACCTTCACTGAAGATGTTATTGCTGACAAAGACAAGATGTGGCAACAAGATCAACACGGACATCACTTTCACACAATGCTATTTTTCACCTCAAGTCACTGCTTTTCTCTTGATCATGGCTGCCAAAGAAAGTTGCAAGTGCCAGAATTTTGATAACGAAGGTGAGAAACAATATTGACTTTGAGAAATAACTCATGGCAAAACAGGAAGGTGGTGTCCATGTTGAGCTTGCTGCTCTATTGTGTCTTTGCCAACATCATGTCTTCAATAAAGGTAAAATTAACCTGACATTTTAGTTATCCTTTTAAATTTGTCATTTATATGTGTTTTGAATTGTTTTATGCATTTAAAACTATAAAAACATTGTGTGTTAAAATTTTGTGAGACGTGTGGCATAATTCAGCAAAGAACTAAGAGCTCTGTCGCTTTGTGTTGTGTGCGGGGAGAAGAACATTGTTCCATCATTTTGGATTAAAGCTAAAATGAAGTAAACTGAATTTTCAACAATGACATCAAAGAAGTTGTTTGCATTCTCATCCAATTAATTGCGTAAGACTAGATTTCTGTAAAAACATGCTGTGCTGGTCGCTCACGCACATCATACTGCACCATTATCAGCTCTCTCGAAAACAAACTTCAGTTCTAGTACACCTACAGTGACTCAGTATTCATGTTTGTTTTGTACAATGTTTATATTTGATGTTTTTGTTTCATGTCAGTATATACCTTTTTTCCCCTTCCACCGGTCCATAAATTAGCCGGGTTGAGGGCAACTGTCATAGACAGTTGTTTAATAGAAGACAAAAAATGAAAATAAACCCCTTGTACCACCTACACTGGCCCATCATGTTATGAACCTCTGCACCATCCATAAAAGGCAAAAATTTCGAACCGCAGTCCTTGGTTTTGTATGACTTGGACAGCGTCTTTTACTATTTGATTGTTTTTTTTATCGAGTGCTGTAACATGTCTCTTTCAACATCTCCTCCACGGCTATAGTTAGCGCTTCACTCCTCCAGGATTTATGAGGCTTCGGTCTGTTATTTGCAGTCAGATGGGCACTGACTGACGCGACAGCGGTTGGCAGGAGTTTGTTGTGGAAGTCAGATCCGGTTCAGGGCTCAGTGGAGGTGGGGTTCATCCAGAGGTTATGAATCAGTGCTTGGAGAAGAACACTTGGTTCTTAAGACATCTGAAGCTTGTTAATATTTTAGATTGTAAAAACGGAGAGCACTGAATTTCATTCACACACGTGTTTGCCAGTGAAAAATGATCCAAACTTTTTTGACACGTGATATCAAAGTACATGGTGGTGCTATGGTTTTGTCTGTCTTCAGTTGATATCAAAGAAACTTATAAAAGTGACTCCAAAGAGCTGTTTGTAGTATCCCAGCTTTTGTTGTTGTTTTCGCTAGTTTGTATTCAGCGTCTTGGACTATAACACAAAATATTTTCAAAGGCGCACATTTCCCCCATTCTGCTGTCCGGAAAAATCTCCAGCCACACGAAAGGGTTTAAAAAAAAAAAAATTAAAGTTAAAACAATCAACTGCAACTTGACTTGCTTTTGCATTATGATGATTCAGTTCATTGGCGACACGGCGGTCGAGTGGTTAGCGTGCAGACCTCACAGCTAGGAGACCAGCGTTCGATTCCACCCTCTGTGTGGAGTTTGCATGTTCTCCCCGTGCATTCGTGGGTTTTCTCCGGGTACTCCGGTTTCCTCCCACATTCCAAAAACATGCTAGGTTAATTGGCGACTCCAAATTGTCCATAGGTATGAATGTGAGTGTGAATGGTTGTTTGTCTATATGTGCCCTGTGATTGGCTGGCGACCAGTCCAGGGTGTACCCCGCATCTCGCCCGAAGACAGCTGGGATAGGCTCCAGCACCCCCGCGACACTTGTGAGAAAAAGCGGAAGAAAATGTATGAATGATATGAGCTTGCTCATATTATGTAGTTTTCTCTCCTTGTAATGCACGGAAAGGAAAATAAATTTGTGTGTATGTTTCATATTATGAACTTTCACTTGTTTAGAGGGGAACTGCACTTTTTGTGGAAATTTTTCACAATCCTTACATGAAACACAAGCATATTTCTTTCCCCTTTTGTGCATTCTCATGCGAGAAAACTAGTTAATATAGCCTGCTACCAACAGACATCACAGGAAATACCTAGTTTGTATTTTGTATGTTCCATTTATATAACTGACCTGTATATTAACCAAGCTACGGTGATATTATTGTTGTAGCAGCTAACATGAAAACAATTTTTTATCTTGCAAACTAATTGCTAGTCTTGGCGTCATTCAGACGGAAGAGCGGATACCTAGCTCCCGATTTTGCTACAAAGGCTCAACAAGATGCTCGTTTGCCATCAGCATATTTTACCCGAGGACTGGAGCACACGTCTTGTGCTGCAACACACAGCCATATAATGCACAGAAAAGGGAAGGAAATACAGTATGTGTTCATGTTTCACATAAGGAGGTTCCCATAGCTGACTTAATGCTTTGTTTTAGTTTGAACTAGTTTGTGCCTCTGCTGGTTGCAGCCAAGCGGTGCCCACTATTTTGCCTCATCACCTCCTTCAGGTTGTGACTTAATCAAAAGACACTTCCACACAATCAAGAAGTTCATAATGAGTAATTTATGGTAATTATTTTTGACATTGCCACATGGCCCCACTTTTGGAGGTATGTAACATGGCATGGAAGGAGGAATTCGGAACAGTCAAGGGGAGCTTCACCTATTCCATTCATAACAATTAATTGATTGTCAAATTTTTCAATTTTCCATTCCAGAAAATGCAATCCATCCCTAGGGTGGAAGTGTGTTTCCATTGCTATCCTGGGCTGGAAAATAGCACATTTGTGAGCTGGATATAGTGGTTAACTTTTCATACAATTTCCAACAAATTTCGGTTAAAAACATGTTGAGTTAATATGTGGTTGGAAAAGTCTAAATGGTCTATGCTTTATTAAAATATACATCAATCCACCCTATTATTTTCATTACATTTGGCTCAAGGATGACTCTCAGAACAGGGACCCTTATATGTCCTTCACAAATCAAGAATACAAGAGGGAGAAACACAAAAGACACACTCCTGCTTGACCTGTTCCAAGCCTACACAGGGCGGCTCTCAAAATAAAATTCCTTTCACAGATTATTTTACTTGTGATCAGCAAATATACATGTTCTCCGGGTGAGGAATGTTGGGACACCATGCTAACCTGGCTATGACTCACTTCCATGTTTCTTTAGTCCTGCGCTGCTTTGTCCTTACTGTTGTGTTAATTCCTGCGAGAATTCTTATTTGGTCAACTTTACACAATAAGTATGTTGCATCAAAAAAAAAAAAAAAAAGACAGCTATGTAAGTGTCTTTGAGGACTGTTTCCTCCAGCTAACAGTTTGTTTTGGACACTGGTGGAAATACTGACAAGACAGAGCCAAAACCACAACACAGAGGGTTCATCAATGGCTCAGAAGACAACAGCCTGAAGCATGAAGCATTGCAACAGTCTTCAAAACCGACGAGATAAAATGACTCATAACAGTCCACTTTCTGTATTTCTCCATGGGGTCATATATTAACGCGGCTGGATTTAGGAGTGGTTATCACTGGGCTGCAGATGATTGCAGACCATGACTTTTCGGCTATTTTCAGCACATTCCCCTCTCCGAGTTAGCCTCCTTTCTTCTTGTTATTTTTAATCATTACTTTATTGTGTTTTTCCCCATCTAAGGGTTGGTTTTCCCTTGAACATGCCATCACTGCCTTTTGAAGCGCATTCTTACAAAATAACCAGGCTAAATGAGGCTGAACATCATACTTGGCTATGGCAACATTGAATAAAGGTTTTGCTTTTTTTGTATTAGTGATTATTTGTGTGTGGTTAGCCACCAAGACTGGGCCGTTCCGTATATACGTTCAAACGTTTACTGTATCTAAACTGCAAAGATGACTGGGTGTTAATGTGAAAAGTCATTGTATACAGTGTTGTCTCGTTTATCGCAGGGCACAGGTTCCCAAAATGGCGTGAAATCTGCAAAGTAGGCTAGTTTGTTTACAATTATTATATATATATATATATTTTAAGGCTTTAGAACCCCTGACAATACACACATTATACACATTTCTGCATAAAAATTTTCCTCACATTTCTCTCTTGTTTAAACACCATTTAACACTATTTAAACACAATTATTGACCACAACAGTAAACGACAGGAGGAGACTGATTGGCAATGGCTTACAGCTAATCAGGATGCAGAACACAATGGGCGGGTTCTCCCTTGGCCAATAAGACCTGTGTGGCTCTATATTTAGCTAGCTCGTACAGGCACTAAACAGCTGCAAACATCAGTATACAACACCCTCTATTGGTAGCAGCAGTAAATACAACAACAGACGCATACAACATAGAACAAGTAAATGGCTCTAATACACCACGAGGACGCAGAACACTGCGTTTTCATACATTCCATTTTAACAGAATTTACTTTAAAGTAACTACGTTACTGAAAGTTACTTGACGAAGAAACTGCAACTCAAAACACATATATACAAGAATGGCAGTCTGGAGACAGGAAACTTTTGTCCTCAATGTCATCGTTTTTATAAACATAATGTTACTGTTCCTCTATGCGTATATACTTTGTTTTCAGTTTGGTAGAGGTGGTCAATCATCCCTCGTTCATGGCGGTTAATCGGTTCCGAACCTGATTGTGATAAATCGTAATAAATGTGATAAAAGTAAAATAGGATTCCTTATTCATAAATAAAATATTCTTGTAGTTAAGAACATCAAAAAACTGTTTATGATCTTCTAGATACAGTTTTTAACATTATTAAATCCTTCTTGACATTGAAATAAGCCCCCTATAGTCAGTCACTTTTACTGTCATATCACCCATACATAAAACATAATATAAACTCACACACTTTTCAGTGTTGCCAGGTCCGCTTATTATAAGCAACTTATATGGGCTTGTTTTTATGGAAATGTGCCGGCAAATTCCCAAGTTCCCTGATGTTTTCAAATACTTAGTTGCTTGAAAACACTAACACACAACCCAAAACCACGGTTTGTTTGATTTGATAAGGTTTACTGCAAAATCAGAGCAGAAATACTGCATAGATGAGCCGCATGTGGAAATCATTCAAATATGTATTTTGGAAAATCATAACTGGACAAATGTTTAGTAATTTTTTTCAGCATTCGCTAACCAGCGGTCATGGAGTGGAGCCGAGTAAACATGCTACAGTATACAGTGAGCAACAAGAAGCACAATTTGTACTAAAATCAAATGTAAAACACTGTTGGAACTGGACAATGCGAAATGTAGGCACTGACGAACTGAGGCTTTTTAGCTAGCAGCCTAAAAATAGTGCGTAAAATCTGTCTGAAATTTGGCTACGGATCTCAAACAGTGCAGTGAAACAATGAAGGACATACGTTACAGCAACAAAAATGTATTCATGCAAATTGATTGGGTGTAAGAATGCAATTCGACATCTTACAAGCATTATTTTCATTCTGTCTGATTTTGGGTTGTGCTGCTTTTCCATCATCTTCAACCTGAAGAACTGTGTACTACCTCATAGACTGCTGTTTCCTGAACAAAAAGCACCTAACTATTGACTTCATGTACTCATTAGTCAACATATTTTTTTGCGATTTAGTGCCCCCATCATCAGATAATATCAGTCTTACTGGTGTAGCTGGGATTGTGCATACATGTGGACAAATCAGTCGATCCCGGGAGAGCTACACTGAAATCCTATAACACTCCCAGGTCCCTGACTGGCTCATTTTGTGCACTGTGGAGCATTCTGGAATACCAGGCATATTTTATGATCCTACCTCAGCTCGGGTCCTCCCTTTCACAGAGCATCGGGGTTAGATTTTGTATGCATCAGTATGTCAGTATAAGGAAGCATAGCTTAGTTTGTCAGTTTATTCTCTTCCTGCAGCCTTGACAGGCGGTTATATACAACATGTTGTGTTTTGACTGCCTGGTCAAACACAAATACGAGTTAAAGCCTTCTGGTTCTTGTTTTCCACCTCAACTTTTTTTTTTTTTACTGCATTCTGTGCCTCAACAAGTGACAATGTAGGCAGTCATGTTAACAACCTAAGATTTATAGTGAATGTTATCCTGTACTTATGGGGGGGTATTTTCTCATTTGTCCTGTAGGCCTAATTAAAGGGTATAAATTAGCTCAAGCTGAATGTGTTCCACATGTACGACAATTAAGATAGCATGACTCATTTTTCGTTCATTAAACAGGCAGTTGCCTTCACCAGTATACTATATCAGAAAAAACTGCAGCCTCGGCTGTTAAATTTGATTTTTTTGACCATTTAATGTAGTCATTTGTGAAAACACAAAACATCTGCTGTAGTGTCAAAATAGGGCTGAAATGCGTCTTTCACGAGTCATCAGTGACTCGTATTCAATTCAAAAAATTATGCTACAGCATAAAAAATGCTGGAATTTTCCTATTTGCTGTTTTGTACATTTCACAAACGTTAAGTCAAGTTGCATACAAATGTTGGCATACTACCATGATTGTACAGACAATCTTTGGACTAATCCTTTATGTCCAACAATTCCAGATACTCGTTATAAAACTCACAACACCGAGTATTGAGTTAAGCTTTTTCCCCTGCTAATGTAGGACAGTATAAAACATTTGTCAGCCATGTTGTTATCGCATCAAAAACATTGTCATTTTACTCTTTGCGTGTTTGTATTTGGCACAAATTTTTGTCCAGAGCACCGTTCAATATATTTCTGCTCCACATTTGGGACAATTCAAAACATTTGTCAGACATTCTGCTGTAGCGAGCAAAGTGTTATTTTACATATTACAGGTCATCTTTTTTTTAAACAGCCACAGCACAAGTTTAGACGACTAATTTATTACAGAAAAGCATCTGCAGCATAGCTGGTGCTAATAATTTTCTTGTAATCATTCACTGTAGCCCTGCTTCTCATTTTGGGACAATTCAAGACATTTGTTAGATATTTGCTAGAGTGGTAGGCAGTTTATTGAAAAAACTGTGACCAAATTTTGGACGGTTATTGTGCCAAAATTTTGCATTTATAGTATTTTGGGTTTTACTGTATTATACTGTTTGATTACATAACAATTTTTATATGAAATGCCCATACCCTTTCAAGTACTCCTATTGTGCAATTTGTATCCTTTATAAACATGCAGAGTTGTATCAGTATTGGCAAATACTGATACAGCGGAACTAGGGCAGGGCGATATGGACGAAAACTCACGATATATTTAGGTAGAATATTGATATTTTTTCCATAAACAAAAGTCAAACCAAATACACGTGCAAAGTTTTATACAGCAACCTCTATACCGTCTTTTTCACTGTTCATTCCCGCTATGCAGCCTCTCCATATCCTTATCTCCATGGCAATATCCAATCGTGCGGTGTAGCGAAGGGGTGGCCAGCCCTAAGCGGAACCTTGGTTGCCATGTGCGCTGGTTATTTACGTCAAAAAACAGCTGAACTTTTCCCTCGGTTCAATTCCCAGCCAAGTGGTTAGCACGTTGGCCACAGGATAATCAGGATCAATCAAGACCTGGGTTCAAACCTCCGCTTGGGCATCAATGTATGGAGTTTGCATGTTCTCCCCGTGCATGCGTGGGATTTTTGCGGGGCCTCCGGTTTCCTCCCACATTCCAAAAACATGCCAGGTTAATTGGCGACTCCAAATTCTCCATAGCTGTGAATGTGAGTGTGAATGGTTGTTTGTCTATACGTTTGTGCCCAGTGATTGGCTGGTGACCAGTCCAGGGTGTACCCCTCTCGCTCGCGATCCTGACGAGGATAAGTGGCATAGAACATGAAAAGTGACTGGACCAAAGAAAGACCAAAGTTTGCATTGTGTTGGCATGATCTCAACGACCATAAGTCATTGTGGCCAGTCTATAACATCATCATGACTCTGTAGTTCTTTACCAACTAGCAAGTCCCTGCTGCAAAATAAACCACTAGGGAGCCAAAGAAAGTTACGAGAGCCAGCAGATGTGCCAACAGAAAGTGAGAAATACATTGAATTGAAGAAATAACTCATTGAAATAAACAAAGGTGGTGTTTATGTGGATCGCTGCTTGTCCTTCTTATCCACCCTGCTCTCAAGTTCCACGCAGGACTCCCTTCCTCCTCTTTTGAGGTGTGTATCGCGCTGAAGAATGCTGCTAAATTAGCGCTTTATCTCTTGTGGCGAGCGAGCCGCATCTGCACTCCCAGCAGCCATGCCAAGCATTTGAGACACAATTGACCTTAAAAGGAAACAATAGCAACCTATCAATTCTGCTCTGCCACTCAAAGAATGGCTCGCGCTCCCACATGGGCAGGGTCCGGCTCGACTACAACAACACAAGGAAGTGCTTCGCAGCTGAACTTTGATACTGCCTAGAACAGCAGTGCACCCAAAGAGACTTAAATCTGAAATATGAAGAAATTGCTCTCATTTTCTCTCATTGACATTTCCATAAAGTTGTGAAGATGCTTTTTTTAACTTACTATATCAGCATCCAAGTGGTTGCACAATGTAAAACCTTCCTGCTATGTTTACCGAGCGTCTGGTTGGAAAAAGACACCTCGATTTATAATGCTGAGGAATCCAGTCTGATGACGATAACAGTTTGGGTGGTACCATAGATGCTGATAAAAAAAATGTTTTATGGTTTGTTTTTCATAACTGTAACATGTAACTGACAAAAGCTGACGTTAGTGTTTCTCTTTTTTGTAAAAACAAAAACAAAAAACACATACTATATATTTAGTAAAGATATGGTGCTTACTAGTTTTCTTACTTTTTAATGCCACTATTTTGGTACAGTCGTCCCTTGTTTGTTGCGGTTATTTGGTCGTATAATTTAATTTCCAGGCGGCACGGTGATCTAGTGGTTGGCGCGCAGACCTCACAGCTAGGAGACCAGGGTTCAATTCCACCCTCGGCCATCTCTGTGTGGAGTTTGCATGTTCTCCTGTTTCCTCCCACATTCCAAAAACATGCTAGGTTAATTGGCGACTCCAAATTGTCCACAGGTATGAATGTGAGTGTGAATGGTTGTTTGTCTATATGTGCCCTGTGATTGGCTGGCGACCAGTCCAGGGTGTACCCCGCCTCACGCCCGAAGACAGCTGGGATAGGCTCCAGCACCCCCGTGAGGAAAAGCGGTAGAAAATAAATGAATTTAATTTCCACAAAGTA
Organism: Doryrhamphus excisus; assembly: GCF_030265055.1. Classification (NCBI taxonomy): domain Eukaryota; kingdom Metazoa; phylum Chordata; class Actinopteri; order Syngnathiformes; family Syngnathidae; genus Doryrhamphus; species Doryrhamphus excisus. Next base: position 8,801,469 of record NC_080478.1, read on the forward strand.
CTATACAATATTAATAAACATAGAATATTTGTTTGACTTTCTAAATAGGACATTTTTAACATTATTAAAGACCTGTAGACCTCTGTAGTCACCTTTTTAGACTTGTATTGATCTTTGTTTACACCACATTGCGTAACACTAATGAGTTGGCTCCAGGATCTCACTCACACATTTCAAGGTTGGCAGGTATGCTGTTGTGGCAGTCCGACTACAAGATGCTAACACTGAGGTCGTCTCATGTCTCATCTGTCATTGGGTGAAAGCTAAAGGGAAGTAAATGTTGTATCTCTTGTAATGGCTCTGTGTGAAAGACACTCGTGAAGATGCAATAGCCTCTCTGCCTGAAGGAGTGCACTCCATTTGCGTGTCATTTTTAATGATAGATGGCAAAAACCACCATGTTAAATCATTATGGTTTATATTGCAGATTTGACCATGAGCCTTCCTCACATTTTGCCAGATTAGCACATTAAGGGGATTTCTATGTAATAAAGGGATATTCCTTGTCATGTATTACTGCTGGGTAAATATATAATTGTTTCCATCGAGGCGTGTTATGAGTGTGTGAAACCCTTGCCTGGTATTTGTGAAACTGGGAGAGCTTGAGGACTATAAGTCATTAGATATTAGGACAGGTTCTGCAGGTTCACAGTCAAGTTTGAGGAGGTGAATGGTTTTCTCCCTGACAGCTTGTAGTCACTCCACCTCACCACTGCCCCGGAATGCAAATAGCAACAGAAGAAGAAGGAGGAATGCAGTTGAGCACATTTCCTCCTTCTGTCTGCTACTTTCTAGACCTTCCTGTCTCTTGCCGTCCCCCCCCCCCACACTCCATTTCTGCGCTTGCTTTTTCTCACCCTCTGTCCCACCCTCGTCGTCCTCTCTCGCAAGGCATCCTGTCCGCAGTGTTTGACTTGAGCATTCCTTTCCTCTCGGAGCAGACAAAACAACCCCAGACCTCTCCGAGCTGAAACCCCCAGTGCGTGCACACACGCACATACACACTCTCTTTCCCTGCTGTTAATCACTCAGGAAATGGGTTCCCATACAAACAGGGCCCGCCTGGCCAGTGGAACCCCGGATGGAGTTTCAGGCCTTGAATGCTTCTCCAGCGGAGGAAATTGAAGGCAATCTGTCTCGTACCCCTTTCTTTCATTTTACCCTCATTTCCTCTTTTGTTTTATCCAATGGGATTCTGCGGTCACTGTGGATGCTTCCTCTTCTTCGCTACATTTGAATCCAAATATTTTGCTGTAAAACATTCACCTTCCAGTAAGGTTGCTTGTTGCCGTGTCCTCTGTTTCAGTCCAGTGTTGGGTTTGAACATCCATCCTTTTTCTATGCCGCTTACAAGAGTCAAAGGTATAATGAGTCCTATCTCAGCTAACTTTGGGCAAGAGGTGTGGTACACCCTGGAGTGGTTGTGGGTTAGAACAATGGTTGTCAGTCGTTTTCGGTCTTGCCACCTCCAATTCAAAATACTATTGGAAAAACTGATAGTGTCTATTTATTTATCTGTACTGCACAAACTTGAAACTGAAACCAATGAAATGCAACAAAATGGAGAGCATGTCTGCACTAAAATTGAAAGTCCTCGCTGCTTTGAACCCTCCCCCCGACAGTTAAGTAGCTTTTTTGCTAGCATTGTTGTTAGTCTTGTTTTAGCATTAGCATTCCAACTGTACAGATTGAGGAAACAACCTCTTCTTGATTTATCACTTTGTAACGCAGACTATTCAGACGACACCCACTTCGAGAAGTCGTAGTCCTCAGTCGGTACATACAGTTAAGCCTGCAACTAACGGTTGTTTTCTTACTTGATTAATCTGACACTTGTTTCGATTAAACACTAATCAGGCCCTAGAGCAGGGGTCAACAGCCCCCAGGTCCAGAGCGTCTTCAGCGTCCTTGTTATGGCTCCCTTCCCAATGCTCACACATCACTTTGAGACCTTTTTTCAAATGTTTGCAGCTTTAGGCTAAGAAAACTAATAAAAGGAGCGTCCAATAATTTAGTAAAAGTTGCAAAGACCTCTGCTAAGTGCATAGCATTTTATTTTCCTAAATAATTGAAAAGACGGTCATGCATTTTGTTTTTGTAGCACATCACTGACATGTCAGGATAAGAAGGATGATGATACACTTCGAATGATACATGTGCAGGAATAAATCTTTACAGCATGTTCAGACATGTTTAGGATATGATAGTTATATTGCATGTCAAAACAGATTTCAAGACAAATGTCTGTTAAAAGGCACAGCCAGCACTTGTTGTTGAGGCTTATTTTTACAATATTATTGAAACCAGCAATCCTCAGCTGGTGGTTTTGACCCAGATGTGAGTCCTATGACTGATTTTGATGGACCACAGGCCTTTTGTCTGGGCAAAAAATAATAATCTTGTACTTATAGCGGCGACAACGCTCTGTAGAGTTATTTTAAAGCTACTGTTATTGAAGAAAACCAACATTTGTTAGTATTTTGTGGTGAGCTTGAGTCACACAGGAAATGGTTAGAGACATATTCAGCTTGCTTTAAAGAAGTGCTCTTTATTTGAAAGCAGTGAGCAAAGAGGTCATTAACACAGACACTAATATACGTACGTACTTGCAAAACTGTACCCGTCTTTAGAAGTTATGCTGGGGAGCAAGGTATGCTGGGGAGCCTAACAGTTAAGAACCACTGATTTAAACTGTTTACTATGTCATCCCTAACTGTTGTCCTTGTCTAAACGGCAAACTAGACTGACTCACAGCACCTCTGCTGGTAGCACTCCATTTTACCTCTATTGCTTCAATAATCGCTTCAATTTGACTGTATAGTAATCGGAATGATCACAGATGGAATACATTTGTTGGATCAAAAGAGTTCTCCCCGGCAACTGACAGCCAAATAGTCTGTCTGAAAAAGAAAAGTTTTGGCTACAATTTTTGAAATATTTATCGACATGCTGTCTTGCTTTTGTTCTTACAGTGCGGAACATTTGGATGACATTTTGCATCCTCTTTTTTTTCATTTCCATGCAGGAAATTTGTGTGACAGCAACACAAATGTGGTGGTTTTGGGTATGAAAAACACTACTTTGCAAATTTGTTGAAGCCAGACACCACCTCCCCCCCAAAAAAGTAAACAAAAGTAGACTCTAATAATCTCTGTCACTTGCTTGATTCATATCAAGTGGTTTTTGGAGAGCGTCTCACAAAGCAGAGTGCCAATAAAAGGAAGACAAGTATTAAAGTCTGTGTAAGTAGCTTTTCTATTTGTCAAGTAAATCACCAATGCCAACAGTAATAACAAGGTGCTGCGTGTAATTGTGTTATATGCTGGCTCTCGTTTTTTTAAGCAGGTTTGTGACTTGGGTTGTAATGCTTGTAAATAAGGTCGTAGGGTGACTGCAAAGCATGACTCATCAGAAAGTAGCACATGAGTGTAACATGAGTGTGGAGCGGTGAGACATGATGAGAGCATGCAAGGAAAGGGGTGCTAAAATCAGTTAGTTATGCAAAGGACGGATTTCCATGGAATTTTATGGATAAGTGGAACATCTGCACAGCAAGGACTCAATACTGGTGCCCATTGGAAAAAAAACGTGCCCTTTCTTTTCCACATTTGGTACTTTTACAGAGGTCTTCCTCATCCACAAACACTTGCAGGGGTTCCAAACCTGGATGTATCCACATTTTTTTGGCTTCTGATCCTACTTTTTGATCTTTACTGATCCAATCCGGTATATATTATAATAATAATAATAATGCAATCAAAGTATTGCTGAATGTACTTTTTTATTACACAGCATGACCAACAATGATAGGCTCCAGCATTCCCGCGACCCTAGTGAGGATAAGCGGAATAGAAAATGGATGTATGGAAGCTAGTCACTTCAACACAATAGTGAGAGCGGTACTTCCCGTGCGAGCTCCCCGCAACATGACACAGCAGTCCGGGCACAGTGAGGGGGAGCTACCGCTGTAGCTATGCAGCCTAATATCCAACGTCCAAAGTGAGACCACAGTACACAACGGACATGTCTGCACGCTCGTTTTGCTGGTGGCGGGAGTTGAGCGGCAACCCGCTTTGAGGCGTATTATCTGGCTTAGTATCTTGGTGTGGCTCCTTGTTACGAACGTGACACAGAAACCAGATCGACCTGACCTTGTGAAGGAAGTCGATATTACCCGATCTTCCAAATATCACGGCTCGGCAGCCGACATCCCTACTGTCAAAATTTACATGACCGCTCAAAATAAACCATGGCAGTCCGTGCATGAGTACAGGTGTGCAACATATAGAAGACGGAGTCATTCATTCATTTTCTACCGCTTATCCTCACGATGGTCTATCCCAGCTGTCTTCGGACGGGAGGCGGGGTAGACTATGGACGGCAGCCAATCACAGGGCACATATAGACAAACAACCATTCACACTCACATTCATACCTATGGACAATTTGGAGTCGTGTGGGAGGAAACAGGAGTCCCCCGTAGAAAATCCACACATGCACAAGGAGAACCTGCAAACTCCATACAGAGATTGCCGAGGGTGGAATAGAACTCGGGTCTCTTAGCTGTGAGACCTGCACACTAACCACTCGTCCGCCGTGCAGCCCATATAGAAGATTCATTCATTCATTCATTTTCTACCACTTTTTCCTCACAAGGGTCGCAGGGGTGCTGGAGCCTATCCCAGCTGTCTTCGGGCGAGAGGCGGGGTACACTCTGGACGCCAGCCAATCACAGGGCACATATAGACAAACAACCATTCACACTCACATTCATACCTATATGGACAATTTGGAGTCACCAATTAACCTAGCATGTTTTTGGAATGTGGGAGGAAACCGGAGTACCCGGAGAAAACCCACGCATGCACAGGGAGAACATGCAAACTCCACACAGAGATGGCAGGTGGAAGGGTGGAATAGAACTCGGGTCTCCTAGCTGTGAGACCTGCACACTAACCACTCGTCCGCCATGCAGCCCATATAGAAGACGTGCCGTATAATTGCCATCATAGTTCCCCCCACCAGTTATTACTGAAAATCATCACCTTGTGCAATAGAAATGAACAAAATGACTAAATAACCCAGAAAAGTCAAAGCTCACGATATGCTTGTGTCATATGTAATTGTTTTTCCTCCCACCAGTTATTAATCATATCCAGATAAAATTCACATCACATAATCAGTGTGATTATACATATTATATGACCCTTGTTATTAATGGTAACCAACGCATTGCCCAATAGGAAATAAACAGGACAACTCAAAATAAGCCTTTAGAATTGTAAAGTAATCCAGTGTTGTGTTTCCAAGTGAGGACAGTGTGATACATCAGCTGTTTTTTTTTTGCCTGGTAATCTTGGGTGTTGCTATGAAAAGACCACCCTCTTTGCACCTTGGCGGAGGTTTGACACCACTGACGGACTTTCTGGTTTGCAAATTTTTCCGCCAAATTCGTCAGTCACCACAAAGTTTGACAGTGTTTGTAATTTCGCAGTTGACTCCTGCAGTTTTTCCTCCTTCATCTCTCTCATTTCCCTCCTCCTCCTCTTTTCCTCCACACTCATCCTTTTAATTCAGTCCAGACTCCTGTCTTAAATCTGGATTCTCTGTGCTTAACCAAACATATGGAATGCTACTGTAGTGGAATGCTTCTGCACTGTCTCTCCCTGTGTGTGTGTGTGTGTGTGTACATGTTTTGAAGCACTTGAGAGCTTCTTGGGTTGTTGATGATGATTATGATAATAGTGTGTGCATGTGTAGATGTGTGTGTGCGTGTCAGTGCCTCCCCAGAGAAGTGAATAGGGCCTTGTGTTGCGGTGGCCCAACATGGCTTGTCTGCTCATGCATGAGTCTATTGCAAAGCCCACAAACAGTTTGCTCACTCTCGGGATGTGAGTTTGACTACCCATTCCCCCCCAACACACACCACCCCCCCACACACTGTGAGCATTGTCTACACAACACTGGCAAAAGGTGACATCTTTGAATCATCGCATATTTGTTTGTGTGTTTCAGAGGATGGAGACTTTGGGAAGAGGAGGTTAACGTGTCAGATATGAAGGATGTGTCTGAGATGTAAGTTACTTTCCGCTCTAGTTCCAACCATCTGCACTTCATTAACACCGACAAACACGTCCCACTTGAGTTTAGTGTGCAGCTCCATTTGCTTAAATGTTCTTAAGTGGAGAACAGCTAGTCAAGGCCTCACACATATATTTTTTGCATGCACTTTTTTTCTAAATATAACTTGGTGGTTGATAAAGCAGGTGCCTAGGATTTTGAATTGAAAATTCATGATGAGATCACTAAAAACAACAATAAAGACCAAATAAATTGGTTAATTTAATATACTAAATATAAATAAAAGTGTTTTTTTATTTCACATAATTCCTAACATTGCAATATTATGCTTAACTAATGATGTACCTTTTTTAATAATAATTTAAATCAGGGTTGTTTTGGGGAAAAATGAAAGGAAGCAAGGACCACTTGGCAATTTTATAAAGCCACACAGACACATAAACATGCTAAGAAGTTCTATAATTATTTGTATAAACTTCTTTGTTTTTAAACACCTTTGTTTTTTGTTTTCCCACTTATGCAGTTTTTTTAATAGATTTTCCAAATATAGCATTTCAGCTTTCTCCTTAATATTAATATTATGACCTTATTCCCATAATATTTTGACTTTTTGCTCTTAATATTTTGACTTTCTCATAAAATTACAGCTGTTTCTTCCATTTTTTGTTGATTTTGTTAATTACATTTTGTTTTTCATATGACTTTAAAAATAAAAAATATTTCTTTAATATTGAAACTTTATGCTGTATTTTTGTTTTCCTCATAATATTATGCCACTATTCTTGAAAAAAAAATATTTTCCTTAATATTTTGACTTAAACACACTTGGGGACACCCCTGATTTGAACTATATGAAAATTCCATAATTGTAAATTGTTCAATTAAGTCAAGTTGCTTATTTGAGAATTAATTGAAAATCCATAGAATAATAAATTGCAAATAAAAATGCATTAAGAATCACTATTCCATTCAATCAATTAAATTTATTACATCTAATGGTACTTTACACATTAAGGTCACAAATGAAAACAGTGAAACCCCATATGAGCAAGCACTTGGTGACAGAGGCAAGGAAAAACCATGGGCAGAACACAGGCTCAGTGGGGTGGCCATTTGTCTCGACCGGTTGGGTTGAGATATAAAAATAAATACAAAAATAAACTATAGAGTCGAAGGAAGTCTTAGTATTAGTTCAGGGAACATAGAGGAGTGTTTCTAATATATATATATATAAGCATATTCTGTTCTAGCTATATGCTTTAGCAAAGAGATGACCTTTAAATAGTGAGAGGTCTGCATTTGCATTCCCATCTGTCATACGTCTCCCTCTGATATGTCATATTAATATCTGCATATTTGCTTTGCCTTTGCCCACCTAACCCCCTTTTCCTCTTTATCCTCCTCCTCCTGGCCTCTTCTGTATTTCCTCTTGGCTCTTTGTGAGCGTGTTTCCTGTCGGGCACAAACAGCGGCGCCAAGCTTCCTTCCCTGTAGCCCCAAGGAGTGGCAGGCCACACTTTTACTATATTTCAACTGTGCTCGCACATGTTCTACAGGAGACAGACACAGGTGTCCCAATACTTTTCTCCATCTCTCCTCTTGATGAACGTCATAACTTTTCACCTCCTGCTACCTCTCATCCTCCTCCTCCTCCTCCTTCTCCTCCCCGCCTGTTTTCATCAGCTGGTTGCTGCATTCCTGCTGCAGTAATCCACTCAGGCAGCAGCAGACCTCCTCAGCATTCTGTGGCGTAGCTTCATGCATCCTTCTCTCTTACTCTTGTCTCATTGTCTGCTTGTTCTCATTTTGGCATCTGTGCAACCCTGCAGCCGCAGTCAGCATCTAGGGCCATAGTGAAGACGGGGAAAGTGAGCTACTGTTGAAAATAATGACTTTATCCATTAATTATTTCTTAAATGTTATTATCAGTAGGTATGCTATGATTAATCGGCTGCCGATTGGTATTGGCCGATTTCCATGGAAAATCATGTGATCGTCAGCATGTGTCTTCACTGCGCAGTTGTGCCAAATAAAAAAAAATAATAATATCTGCCGTGTGGAACTTAATTAGCAACACATGAAAAATATCATACAGGGTTAGCACGTTTTAAAAAGCTACATACAGATCCTGGATGCAGAAGAACAAACACTTGAAATAGTATGGTGAGTTTTCAAGGCTCACGATGTAAACATCAATCAATGTGCGTGACAGTCAGAAGGCTAAGCTAATAACCTGGAAAAAATAATTGAATTTATCAGATGAGATGACCTCATCTGGAAGTCCTGCTAGTACTCTCAAGTCAAATATATTTTTCCTCAAATTAAGGTGATAATAATAATACAATTTTATAGTTTCTTTTTTCATATCATATCACTTACCATAAATTCATTGAAAAATGTATAATTAATCCATTATTATCAATGTTGGTATCGGCCAATTTAAGTCCTGGATGATCTGTATCAGAATCAGCAGCATAAAACCCTGATCGGACCATCTCTAGTGTATAGAACTTATTTCTGCAATATATAAATAACGGAAAGTACTATGAAAGTCAACAAGAAATGGTCCCCCAAATTACTCCAGTGACTCAGCCAATGGGAACAATTCATTCAATAAGCAGATTAATTTTTCACGTTCATTTTATAACTGGATTTCTGTTACGCTTCTTTTTAAACGCAGATATACTTGACACTTGATTTACGGGCTGTTCAGTCACACTCCATGTTCCAGCACATATGGGACGAGTGTGCTAAGACGAAGGCAGAGGGGGGCGGGGGGTGGGGGGTGGGGGCAACGGATGTGAGGTAGCGATTTCGCCATAAATCTCTTTTACCACTTTGATAAGCCTGCTAATGCATTTGCGCGCTCTGTGGCACCTTGTTACTATTTCACATTCTGGCTGACACGCTTGCTTATCATGGTTCTGCAAAGAAAAGTAGTGCAAGTGGTTAACATACATTTAACACCAGCAATCCGTCGTCATTTTGACTCATACTTAATTCCCACAGACAAGCGTCTACTCGACAAGTGTCATCATGTTGTCTGTGTCAACGGTGATGCAGGAGCCTTTTTTTTCCCCCCTCCATGACAAGCAGTTTAGTGCTGCTCACTTGGATCTGGCATCTGCTGTTAGCTGAGATTACTTAAACAGCTGTGAGTGTACAGTAGCTTGAAATAGCTGGACAGAAAATGTTGTTCTTATGGGTCTGCCTTAGAGCTTTCTGTACTAAGCTGCTATCTTCCTCGATGTTAGCATGCCATTTGTTAGCGTGTTAGCATTTTATCTATTCTCCTTTTGAAATAGTATCTAGCTGTTTCTTTACTCGATTTGCTATAGTTGCGCTATGTTAGCATACTCACATGTTAGCATTTTGACTTTTCTCTTTTTAAATAGTATCATCTGCTTTCTTTCTCCTTTGAAATAGTATCTAGCTGTTTCTTTACTCGTTTTGCTATAGTTGCGCTATGTTAGCATACCCACATGTTAGAATTTTGTCTTTTCTCTTTTTAAATAGTATCATCCGCTTTCTTTATATCTTTATATCATTGCTATATGTTGGCATACAAACAGTTATTGGTGTGTTGACATTTTATTCAGTCTCTAAACCAGGGGTCTCAAACTCAATTTACTTGGGGGGCCACTGGAGCTAGGGTCTGGGCGAGACTGGGCCGCATCAGGTTTTCAAAAAAAAAAATCCAAAAAACGCATTTATTAAAAACAGAAAAATGAATAAACTTTGCTTTGGTTTCTATTTTCTACAAGAAAAGCTCTGATAAAACATTCCACTGTTCTCAAATATGTTAATTTTTATTTTTCTGCACAAAATAAGATGAAAAATAAATAAACAAATCAAGAATAAAGAAAATCAACCAGTAATAAATAAATATAATATAATAATAATAAAACAGCAAATAATAAAAACTTAAGAACCCACATATAGTTGGTGGGTAGACAAATTATTTTTTTCAGATTAAAATGAACAAAGCATTATTAGAGCCCTGTAGACATGACAAAACACGACTATAGTCACATTTATACTTTTTTTATTTACAACATATTGCGCAACTGCAGGGTCTTGAGACACATGCTAACTTGCAAACTAGACATCTAGCGACCTAAACGGTAGCCTTCAAGTTATTTCCTTTAAACTTAAATAGCCAAAAACTTACCACTTCCACACGGATAGGGAGAATAACTATTAACAGTTATTTAACCTTTAACATAAACATTAATGAAACGTAATAATTTTTTCTGGGTACATGATACCATACAGCATCCATATCAAACTTGCCGCACTAACATTAAACTTTCATATCAAGGCGGGGGCCTCAAACTAGTGTCCTGCGGGCCACATTTGGCCCGCGGGCCGCATGTTTGAGACCCCTGCTCTAAACCTATTAAATGTCATGCATGACCACGGTTATGTGCTCTTAACAGGAACATTTTTTTCTTACAATTTGATTCTAAGCTGTATTTTATGGCTTCAGCGGCCCTTTTTCCATTTTGTGTTGCAATACAGTAGGTAATGTAGGAAGTAGGCTTATCTGGTAGTACCATAGGAAAATCCACAAGGAACATACTAAGTGGGTCTTACTTCCAAATGCCCAATCCCTGTGACTTTCGCTATCCTATGCTTAGCTCAAATGCAAGGTGGCCTTTTTTTAATACCTTTACCAATTTTTCCAGCCGAAATGGACGAGAGATTTTACATGACAGCACAGGAAACGACAAGCCGAAACATTATGGGATGCCGCCGGTTTTCTCCTTCTTGGAAAAAGTGAAAAATGCAGGCCAAGCACCAGCTCACCACCAAATTGCGGCTTCCGCTGCTGCGCCAGCATCTCTCCATCCACACACTCACACACATTCGCAGTGGACAAACTACTGGCAGTCTTCCCATACACAAAGATGTGGTCAGGGTTATTTTGATTGGACTCTTTATTAACCGCCGTCTTTGAGGCGAAGGAGCCATAAGTTCCCAATGTCAAGTGCAAGAGACATTGCATTTTTTTTTTTTGTGGAGAGAACAGAATGTACAAAAGGCACTAAGGAAGAGCGTGACTAAAAGCTTAATGATATGGTGTGAGGTTGTAACTTTCGCGTGTGTTGGAGAGAGAGTGGAGTTATGCACCTTTGCAGAAAACCTTTACTTTCCAATAAGGTTCATTATCATTTCCGTCTTCTTGAAAACATTAATGTCCAATCCTTGTGCATTTGACTCAGGTGGAAAATAGCATAACATACTGTAACTAAGCAAACTCGTACAAAAAAAACACTACATTTGAAGTCATTGTCCTCAGTTTTGTGGCGGTTAGCCGACCAACATTCCAGCAACTGCAGCACTCAATAGTTTGAATAAAGGTTTTTTTTTTTTTTGCTGCTGTAGTTTGTTTTTCCCTCATGCCCGTGTTAACATCTCAAGGAGCTGAGACTGGGTTTATTTTTATTGTCGCTGTGAGCGTTTTAACGTTTTTAAGCTAATTGGCTGCAGGTGGCGTAAATGTCAGAATAATAAGAAAACAACAATACTAGCATTTATGGGGTTGCCCCAAGGTTGCATGGTTCCTCACCAAGACAACAGCAGGAGAGCCAGCATGCATCTCAGTGGGCATATCATTGACTATATATTGACTGGGTTAGGTTTTGACAAGGGCTGTCCAAATGCGGATTCATCCATCATCATTATTAATCAGATTTTTATAACAATGCAATTTACCCATCTGCAGTGTGACAGAATTACTCAAAAGTCCTTGAAACATCTCTGGCAACACATTTTGGCAACTTTGCCCAATTAGTGTTAAACTGACACAGTTGATCCAAGAGTGGCTGCAGAACCAAACAACTCAATATGGAAGAGGCTAAACAGCTGGCACTAATGTGTCGCCTGTGTTCCTTTTTGCTGGTGCTAAATAATGATAATGATGATTAATCTAGATTAAAATGAATTACATTTAATCGTGATTTGTATAAATTCATTCACAGCAACCCTGTGAGTAATCTCACTAAATGCTTTAATCATTTGACAGCACCAGTTTTGACATCAGCTAGCTGTCCATCCAAACATTTTTTTCCCTTTTTGTCTGTTTTTCCTTATTCCTTCCTCAGTCCTCTGCGTGCTGTTGCTATTTCCCTCTTGCGCTCCGACGCTCGCAAAAAAACACCACCAGACCTCATGAAAGTGTGGAATAATTAGAATAAAAGACTTGTGCTTCTTTCACAAGTGTAATCGGTGCCAGATTTGACTTTCAAAAGGCTTGGTTTGTGTTCAACAAGATGTTTAATAAATTGTGCAGAGGGAGACTACTTTTTCCACACTAAATGAAACAATGGAAAGTGTTTAAAGTGGCTCAGGAGTAAACCACAATAGCAATTTGTAGATAACGCCAAACAGTCTTTACTTGCAGTGCTTTGACCAAGGGTGAGGGCCAAGAGGAGACATTAGAGGAGGTCAATAAGTGATGATGTGTGCAGATGTTATTCCCCACCCTCGGGCGGATTTCCCTCACAGTCAGTGGGGGACGAGGAGGGCGGTTGTTTCACTAAATGAAAGGGAGAAAGGGAGGGTAATTGGAGCAGGGAAGCCCACTACCTGAATCATGTATGAGACAAAAGATCAGACTGATGCATGGGGGGGGTCTGCTGACAGGCCTTTTGTGTGCTAATAATCAGTATCATGGTGGCTGTGCTTTATGAATGTCATAACAAAAGCAACTACTACAAGGTAGTATTTTTAGTACACTGGGTTCATACATACATATACGTATAACTAGAAATGACGTGTTAATGTAAGCATAATTTATTGTCATGCCTTAGCACTGAACACAACAGCAGTACAGTCCACACAACGTTATGTTGAGGTCGCCGTGGCGATGGGTGTGCATGTCCAGATGATGTGATAAATGGCCGTGTTTCTGAGATGTGCTGCTGTCAGCAGTAACCAGCAGAAATCGATGTTGTATGCCGTGTGAGTGCATGCATGTGTGTGTGTGTGCGAGCATGCAGGCATGTCCAAACCCACATCCACAAACTCCACAGTTGCAAGTTGAAAGGACAGGCAAGGTGACTTGTGGACATGGTGGTTCAATGTCAGCAAGGAAGACATTGCATCATATTAGCATAGTTCAGTGCCCTCCCAAGGGACAGAATTTTTTTTGCGTCCCCCGGATTTGAAATACCAGAAAAACTGATAATATTTATTTTATTTTAATATTTATCTGTACTGCACAGACTGAATTTTAAACTGAAACCAGGAAAATGCAAATACAAAATGTATATGTTGTATTCATTAAAATGAAAGCCACTCCACTATTTGCAAAGCACTGGCATAGTCCATTCCCTCACTACAGTATTAAGTTGATAATAAGGACAAACGGTCATGTTGTGTGCAAAAGAAACTGTAATTATTGTGTAGTACTTGGTGTGTCTTGTGTTTTATCAGTGTGTCTGCATTGCTTATTAGAATACACATGATTGTCATTGACAAGTAAGCGATGACTAGTGTCTTTTCCTTTCTTCCTCCCACAGATGACAGATTTGTCCACTAAATGCCAAGCTGACGGAACTTCAAAGCTCCTCTTGTAAAAAGCCACTCCAATTAACTTTACCTTTCACTTTGGCCATCATCTAACATTCCTTTAGACTTCAACACTACCACACAAATGTGGACCCCTCCATACGCCCAAATAACCTGAAGAAAAGAGCATACGTTAAAAATATAATATAACACACAACACTTGATAGCCATGTCTGACATGACGCATCGCCACCTGCGGCACAAGCTACAAAGTGTCAGCAGGCGGCTGGACGAACTGGAAGAAGCCACTAACAAACTACAGAAATCTGAAGATGAGTTGCTGGACATACAGGTTAGTGCTGGTTGTCTGCAGGACATACAGAGTATAATACTGCAGTTTTTTAAATTTTATTTTATTTTAAATTTTTTTTTATTTATTTAATTCAATTTTTTCTTTAATTAAAAAAAAATCCTTTAATTTTCTGAAGGTGCTGCAGCAGCACAGTATTATATTACCTATTACAAGAATTGATCTAAGTAGAAAACACAACACAATATTCCTCAGAAAATCAGTGTTTCATTAGTAGAGTAGCACCAGCCTTTCTGTGTTCTCTGTGCCAGACTTTGAAAGCCCCTGGTCTAAACCATGGGTGAACTCTCTCCTGTAACAGGACAAGATCATCCAGGCAGAAGGCAGCAACTCATCCTTGCTTGCCGACGTGGAGGCCTTGAGGAAACGCCTCTTGAAAATCCAAGGCAAAGATGAGGAGGTACGCAAAGCGGAGGACCTTTGCCGCACAGTGAGAGAGAAACTGGAAGAGGAAGAAACCCTCACAAAGGAGCTCAAAGCGGAGATTGAACACCTACAGCGGAGGTTGGCAGAACTGGAGAAACTGGAAGAAGCTTTTGGGAAAAGCAAGTCAGACTGTAGCCAGCTCTGCCTCAGTCTCAACGAGGAGAAGAACTTAACAAAGAAGTTGTCTACTGAGATGGAGTCCCTCAAAGCCCGTTTGAAGGAAATGGAGACATCAGAGTTGAAGCTGGACAAAGCAGAGCAAGCTTTAGCTGCTGAACTTGACAAACTCAAGGGATTCTACCAGACATTTGAGAACGAGCATAAGAGGATACTTGAGAAACAAAGAGAAGATGAGAACCTCATTCTTAAGCTCACAGAAAAACTAGAACAGCCGAAGAATCGCCTTGGTATTGGTGTAGATCCCAGTCGTGCGGATTTCATGAGGTCAAGAATTGAAGATGAGCTGTCCTCCACGGGCATTCTCTCCGGACGCAAGAAGAGCCTTGACTACAACATGGGTCTGCTGAATAAGTCCGAGAATCAGAAGAACAGTGGATTTGCAGGGTCACAGGAAGAAGACAACAAAGTGAAGGAGCTTACACAGGAAGTCGAAAGGCTGAAGAATCGTCTTAAGCAGCTAGAGATTGTCGAGAATGACCTGAAGAGCTCAGAGTCCAAAAACGATGAGCTTCACGAACAGTTCCAGATGGAACGCAAGCGGGCTCGCCAATTGAGCGAACAGGTGGAACAGCTCAGGACGCAGCTGTGCAGTAAAAGTGGAATCGAAGGGAATGGGACTAGCGATGTGGATAAACAAGGCAACGGAAGTATTAACATCTGCCCTGGTACCCTTGCCAAGCACCTGGAGAATGGTAAAGCTGAGAATGAAGAGATTGCAAAGGGAAGTTTTCGGCAAGAGAAGCCAAAATATCGTAGCGCCGCGTCCATCGCAGAACCCAGCTCGCCCAAGCACAGGAACAGGGAGCTCTCACCTCAGCACAAGAGAGAAACCAAGCTGAGGGCTAAAGAGCTCAGCAACTCAGAGGAGAGTCCTGCTATATCTGTGAAGAGAGCCCTCAGTCCTGCACACAAAAGTAGAAGGACGCCCAAAACCCAGAATTCTCTCTTTTCATCTGATAACGGGATAAAAGAGACAAGTCGAGGAAGTGAGGAAAAAACATACAAGGGAGCCACGTACAGCTCTGTAAATACACCTTCTAGTGATATTAAAAAAGTATCTGTCCTTAGTCGCTACCCCCCAGCAGCTAACGACCACAAGCCCCTGAGGACAGCTCACAGGCAGAGTGAAGGGGAGAGCAATAAGAACCGAATGGAAAAGTTTTCAAAACTGTATGCAGGTAGTGACAGTGAATCAAACAACTCCGATGTAGTCCCAGAGAGCAATGTCTCCGCAATGGAGAAGGACACCGAGTCCGCCTCACACCAGGAATCAACGGAACAAGTTCAAGATTCTGCGTTCGTCACCCCCAGGCTGTCCAAGGAATCCTATAAAGCTAACAGGTCCATCGTCAATCAACTTCTGCAGAATGACCAGGGCTCAGAGGGTCATTCGTCTGCATCCGAAACAGAATCCACTGGTTCAAGGCCCTCTGAACCAGAGACTGTAAATGAAATATCTACTACAACCTCGAGCAGTAGGACGACAACCTCCAGATATCCTAGATACTCCCATGTCAAGGACTCCCATTCAGAGGGTTCCTCCTCTCGAAGTTCATTTGATGAAGACCTCCACAGCAGAGCAAGTGTGCCCGAAGGCGGCAGAATTAGCACTTCGTCCGTGATGGGGATCCAGCGGGTTTGCAGTCCACGCGAAGCGCTGAGATCCAAAGCGGTCATCAAGCCTGCCATTATTGAGATCGACAGAAAAGAAGTGATGATATCAGAGCCCTTCTCCGCCAATGGCAAGCCCAAGTTATCCACCAAACCCATACTGACTACTACCAGTAAGATGACCAGCAGTATAACCATATATCCCAACGACCCCAGCTCCTCTAGAACCAGCAGCCGCAGCAGTAGCGTGTCCAGTGAGCCTATGTCTGCCAAGGAACGCCACACGTCCACCAGTAACTTTCTCATCGGTAAGTTACTACAAGTTTACCCATCGCTTGTGATCACTAAGCATTAATTTGATTTATTTTCTTTCATTGACCAGGCCCGAGCAGTGACCACCATGGCAGTGTCTCAATCCCTTATGAAATCTCTATCCCCAAGAGCGAGATCACAATGCAGCCAAGCCAGGACCAGGATTCTGGTGCGGACTACCTCAATGATTCCTCGTGCAAGTCCAAGCTCCACAACACCTCCAGGATGGAGACGTCCACAAGCCACATTTACCACCAACGCAACTTCAGCCACCAGTCTCCCGACACCAACTCTGCAGACCTCAACGACACTGAATCAGTCTTTGATTCATTCACCAGCTGGAGAAACCAAAGACAAAAACAGAGGCAGTCCCAGGAAGAGCGTCTACCAGACATGAGGAATGTAACTGTGAGAAGCACCTGGAAGAACCAAGGCACTACATCGGCAGCGGATGAGAAGGAGGCAGGGAGAGTCGGCGGACGCGTAATCATGGATGGAGGAGGTTCAGAGGACGAGGCAGAAACCACAACAACATGGAGGGCTTATCTTGCGACGACAGTCGACTCTGAAGACACAGTGAGCCACAGATCAAGAACCGGTGGGAATAATTCAGCATCAGAAGGAAGCAAGCCATCACCTGCAGAGGTAAGACAATTCCCACATGACCTTCACAGAAGCTGGAAGATAGTATTGTATCACATTTTTCTGATGTTGCAGGCATACATGCGGAACATGAACAAAGACACAGAAGAACCAGCACTCCATCGTGGCGGACGCGCTAAGGAAGCCCTAGGAAGGACCGTACCTCACGCACCAGTCACTTCACAGTCCTGGAGTCGCTCGTATTCGCAAAAATCACCGGTAGGTTGTGCAACTTCCCTTACTTCTATTAACTATTATTCAAGCTAATGCCTTAGAAAAAAAAAACTACATTATGCTGGGCCGCATCAGGTTTTACAAAAAAAACGCATTTATTAAAAACAGAAAAATATACAAACTTTTTCAGTGCTTTGGTTACGATTTTCTACAATAAAAGCTTTGATAAAACATTCCACTGTTCTCAAATATCTTAATTTTTATTTTTCTGCACAAAATAAGATGAAAAATAAATAAACAAATCAAGAATAAAGAAAATCTATCAATCAGTAATAAATAAATATAATAATAATAATAAAACGGCAAATAATAAAAACTTAAGAAACCACATATAGTTGGTGGGTAGACAAATTATTTTTTTCAGATTAAAATTAACAAAGCATTATTAGAGCCCTGTAGACGTGACAAAACACGACTATAGTCACATTTATACTCTTTTTATTTACAACATATTGCGCAACTGCAGGGTCTTGAGACACATGCTAACTCGCAAACTAGAGAGCTAGCGACCTAAACGGTAGCCTTCAAGTTATTTCCTTTAAACTTAAATAGCCAAAAATGTACCACTTCCACACGGATAGGGAGGATAACTATTAACAGTTATTTAACCTTTAACATGAACATTAATCAAACGCAATAATTTTTTCTGGGTACATGATACCATACAGCATCCATATCAAACTTGCGCGGGCCACACTAACATTAAACTTTTCATATCAAGGCGGGGGCCTCAAACTAGTGTCCTGCGGGCCACATTTGGCCCGTGGGCCGCATGTTTGAGACCCCTGATCTAGAGGGATCTGAATACTTGCTAAATATAGCATCAAAGTCGTTAAGTTGGTAAAACTGATCCTGCCTCCATCTTCTTTTCCGCCAGACCAGGTGTGGAAAAGGTGTGTTAAGAAACAGTTGTAACGACAAGCTACATTCACAGACAGTCCCATTATAATGTGTTTTGGAATGAGGGTCAACGGGTAGTGCCAAATTTATTTGTGGCAGGAATGTATGGGATTCGATATGTTGATTTGTCTACATTTCTACAGAGGTGGAGAGTCCAAATATTGTGTATATAATAAATCACTATCAGTAGCTCCATGGCTGCAATAACATGCCATTCTGTCATTTTGTTGATCAAGTAGGCTGCGGAAGAACACAGTGTTTCCTTGCTTAAATTGATTATTAAGAAAATGTAAACAAACACGGAAAGCAAATAATCTATAATCCTTTATGTGTAGGTTGACTATAACCAAACATGGTCAACAAGTGGGCTGATACTGTTACATTCAAGGTCCGATATGTGAAAATGTTTATTTTACATAGTAGAGAACTGGCCTCCAAGAATGTATTACTCACCGACCAGCCGGTCCCTTGTGGCAACTGAGAGGTCAACGAGAAAACCTCCCATGGAACCTCGAGTCATTCAAAACGACACTTTCCACACCAAAAAAAAAAAGTCAGTAGCCTACCCAATGATGGCAAAATGGCATTATGGTACAACTGTGGTGCCAATCATAGCACATAGATTCCAGCAGAGTCTACTCAGCACCACTTGTAGTTATTCCGAGGTGTTTGGAAGAGTATACCCAGCCATTTTCTACCACTTATCCTGTTCAGGATCACAAGGAAGTTGGAGCGTATCCCAGCTGACTTTGCTGAGAGAACCCTGGATCGACTGTCAGTCAAGTATTTTAAACCTAAATTAATAATACAGCCTTTCTCATTCAAAAATGACATTCTAACCCAGTTTGGCCTCTTGTTCTTCTGTTTGCACATACTCTGACAGCCAGAAGCTTTTTTTTTTTTGCAGTGGCTGTTGCACTGTCCCTTTGGTTTCACCATGATACAAGGCTAGCCAGCAGGATTTAGCCCTTCTAAAGCCGCTGTAGTCTTCACTATATGCTAACCCGCAAAACATGGCATGTTTACATAACAACTAGCTGCAGTACAATGCGTGCAAACAGCATTTTATCATTGGCTGGACACAGTAGTCATCATTGTGTTGTTCCCTGTCACTCACTGAGTTGCATTGCAAAATGGTACAAACTAAATTATTATTATTATAATTATTTCATTTACAGTTCAAGTTCGATTGTATTTTTTGTTATGCATGGATTTGTTGTAACCCTCGGCCATCTCTGTGTGGAGTTCTCCCCGTGCATGCGTGGGTTTTCTCCAGGTACTCCGGTTTCCTCCCACATTCCAAAAACATGCTAGGTTAATTGGCGACTCCAAATTGTCCATAGGTATGAATATGAGTGTGAATGGTTGTTTGTCTATATGTGCCCTGTGATTGGCTGGCCACCAGTCGAAGGTGTACCCCGCCTCTCGCCCAAAGACAGTTGGGATAGGCTCCAGCACCCCCCGCGACCCTCGTGTGGAAAAAGTGGTAGAAAATGAATGAATGAATGAATGAATGGATTTGTTGTAAGAGAATGCGAGATTGCTTAGAGGGTGCATTAACACGGACCAAGCGGGATCCATAAAATATGATAATTAATTTATATTGGCGTATGATATATGAGGATTAAGTGACTGATCAAGTAATTTATTATTATAGGTTGGTTTTTCAGGTTTCAAAATTATCGACACCATATAATCATAATGGTAACCCTCATCTGTTTGTCATGTCTGCATGAACCGGGATGTAGTCGACTAACTAAAACCAATTGACAAACACAAACCATTTTTTTTCTAAACCATCTAAATATACAGTATGTAGTAAATAAGGTTTTGCATCTAATAGTGGACATTTGCACAGTACTGTGTGGCTAAGGGCTACTGTAATAATGAATGAACTTAGACCTAGAAACTCTGCAGCCTTTGGATTGGAACTCAATTGTCAAAGGGACTACTCTCAATTGCTCACTAAAATCAAGCACCAATTTAGAGTATACATAAACGGTATAATTGGCTATTGAAACCTTGGAATGAACACAGTGGAAATGGACTCTTCCATTCGTGGGATTCTGTCAGGGTCCGCTTGACTAACGCGGCCTTGACCGCAAACTCTTTCATTAGTTGTACGCTGACAGACGCATTGTCAGAGCGGGAGGCCATCCTTTTCTCTTTCACTTTGACTCTCCTCACTTTGACCCCGTCACAACATCAGTCATCCTTGACTGGTCCGTGGTTATCTTGGAGCCACTAGATAGGCTTTCAAAAAGACCCCCCCACCCCACCAGCCCCCTCAGATGTGGTCCTTCAGCAATGACCTGATGTTCTTCCTTGCCTCACTTCATTCTGTGTTTGGTTAGTTGTGCATTTGGGGAATTTCCTAAATCCATTTAGTTGATTCTCGGGCATGATGGGCTGATTTTTTATTTTTTTTTCAACAAAGTGGCCACTTCATTTGGATAGTTCCTGAAGCAAATTGCCAGACTCGCAAGAAAAACACAGTTCAAATGGTGGTCATCATCGTTGGTCTTCTCTGCACAGCCAACAATGTTTGGCTTGGATTCCCAGCCACATTTCAGTGGTCTGAACCGTGTCCATTCCCAAGAGGTTTGGATAAATACAGCTGCAGTCAGGACAGTGGGAGGTGGGGGGGATATGGGGGGGATTAGTGAGTGATTGCAGTGTCAAAGGTTGACAGAAGATGGTTGTGTTCTTACCAGCTTGCATGAATGTAAGTTTGCGTCCTAAACCGTCTTGATTGCTTGCTCCTCATCAGCGCAATCCTATTGTTTGAGAACCGGAAGAAAAGGGCCCTCTTTAAGTGATCTGAGTATTGCAGAAGTCAGCATGTTGGACAAGTGTAAGCCCAACAAATCAATAGTCATCAAAGGGGAGACATTCCATAAGGTGGCCTGACGCCAGCCTGGCCACAACAGTCACTATATTGATCAGACTTTCGACTTTAACCCTTTTCGTTCAGAATATTCAGGTGTCATTTATTCCTCATGATCAATACAGCTAAGATGGATTGGTTGGGAATTGACATTTGTGAAATTTATGGTCCCCGAATGGATAAACGCTCCTGATACATTGAATTTATTCACATGCAAAAGCATGAGGTTAAAGAGTTTTTTTGTGTAACACAACAAAAGTGACCATAGTGAGGTTTTACATTTAAATCGACTATACATGTCCAACATAGTTCCTGCTTTGACTCTAAATCAGGGGTCTCAAACTCAATTTACCTGGGGGCCACTGGAGCTAGGGTCTGGGCGAGGCTGGGCCGCATCAGGTTTTCCAAAAAAAAAAATGAAAAATGAATAAACTTTGCTTTGGTTCCGATTTTCTACAATAAAAGCTCTGATAAAACATTCCACTGTTCTCAGATATCTTAATTTTTATTTTTCTCCACAAAATAAGAAATAAAATAAATAAACAAATCAAGAATAAAGAAAATCAATCAATCAGTAATGAATAAATATATTAATAATAATAAAACAGCAAATAATAAAACCTTAAGAAACCACATATAGTTGGTGGTTAGACAAATTATTTTTTTTCAGATTAAAATGAACAAAGCATTATTAGAGCCCTGAAGACATGACAAAACACGACTATAGTCACATTTATACTTTTTTTATTTACAACATATTGCGCAACTGCAGGGTCTTGAGACACATGCTAACTTGCAAACTAGAGAGCTAGCGACCTAAACAGTAGCCTCCAAGTTATTTCCTTTAAACTTAAATAGCCAAAAATTTACCACTTCCACACGGATAGGGAGGATAACTATTAACAGTTATTTAACCTTTAACATGAACATTAATCAAACGTAATAATTTTTTCTGGGTACATGATACCATACAGCATCCATATCAAACTTGCGCGGGCCGCACTAACATTAAACTTTCATATCAAGGCGAGGGCCTCAAACTAGTGTCCTGCGGGCCACATTTGGCCCGCGGGCCGCATGTTTGAGACCCCTGCTCTAAATGAATACGACTGGTTACTCGACACCCATTTCCATAGTACACTTTGTGCGGGTTTGGCCGCCATGATGGTGAGCAGGATCCAGAAACAGTACATTGTGAACATGTTATTAGTATTATTGCTACAGTAGATTTATATTTTTTTCAGAATGTGATTAACTACATTTAATATGGGCCATTATATTATTTTAAATATAATATACAGTTAGAAATCTCACTATTTTTGCATTTCTGTGTTTTTTTACCGTATTTTCCGGACTATAAGTCACACTTTTTTCATAGGTTGGCTGTTCCTGCGACTTATACTCCAGAGCGACTTAGAAATGAAAAAAAATTTATGTTACATAAACACCGGACACCTTTTCTGCTCATGTTTCATATTTTTTGTGTAGCTGAATAACCATTGTGTTAGCATATCTTACATCTATTCAGCCTGTTCTCTATTCTTTTATTGTTAGAACTTTACTTCCAAGAGGACTTAATGTCTGTTTTGGTCAAGTAGTTTGTAAAATGAATTACCCTCAAAAAATGTGACTTATGTATGTTTTTTCCTACCTAATTATGCATTTTTGCTTTGTGCGACTTGTACTCCGGAGCGACTTATAGTCCAGAAAATACGGTAATTGTGTTTCAGCGAATGACGGCGGACCTTTCCCACTTTTTTGACGGTCTTTGAACGCACTATAATTGCGTGCGTGTGTTAACTTTCTCCCACGCTGCACAGATAAATTACTGTACTGTATTTTTTTTTTCCCAAATGCTGATACTGTGCGGGAAGGCATTAAGGAAAGTTTTGATGACGTTATTGAGTGCATATTTGTTCGGTCCAAAAAGGTTGGGGACCCACTGCTCTGCATGACAGGAGCGCACTGCTGTTTTCAGGAACCCGCTGCAAAAACATTCACATGAACACGCCGGCCGCTCTGATGTCATTCACGGGGCCGGCAGTTGAATAGCTCTTCTGTATAGCGTTGCTAAAAACAACAAATCTAATGGAGCTTTTAGACTTTAGACCAAATTGCATCCACTTTGTCATCGGGAAAGCTCATCACATTTGTGAATGAGATCCAGTATGTGTGGATGAGAGGACTATTATAGCTAATGAGAAAGACACCAAAACATCCTTGCATGTTGAGTCTAAAACCAGATTGAGGGTTTACTGTACGTCTGGAATAAGAGTCTTATGCAGCAGCACAACCACAAAAATAGGTTCAAGGCTGCTTTTGTGTAAATCAACAAATGTAACCATCAATTTTCTGAAACATGTCACCTGAATTCTGTCTTAACGGAAGAGGTGATTTAATAGTTTGGCTTGGCTTGTCTTTAAATCAAAGGGCAACATAACTGGTTCTGCAGATGCATTTTATTTTCTTCCATCAGCAGAGTAGTAACAAAGTCCATGAAACGCTTGCCACATTAATCTAAAGCAGGGAAACCAATCCGTCAATTTCATGCTCACACAGGCCAGACTTCATTAGAGTGTTTTCTTTGTTGCCAGACACAATTTCCTTTTGAAACGTGCTCTTTCGTAGTATTCATTTGTGAACAGGAGCCGTTGTGTGGTGACGCCAGAACTCTGCCCTTTCTCACTGGATCTATCCTGCCGGGACACATTAACAGCATTTATAGCAAGCTGACGTTTCTCTTAGCCAAATATTTTTTTAAAGCCACACACGAACACGTTCTCATACTTTGCAACCTGGAGTAGGCAGGAGAGAATAGTGTTTAAAAAAAAAAAAAAAGACACCTTGGCTCATAGAATGCTTACCATACAAGGAGAATATGCCACACTACTATTTCCTCTCCTCAATGACTGAGGCAGGAAGTGACCGCAAAGGGCACGCCCACTCTGCAGGCTTGGCAAGTGACTTATTTCCTGCCTTTTGCCCTCAGAGACGCAGACAGCCAGTCCAGCAGGGCTCCATCAAAGCCAATTAGCCAACTCCAGCCCACTAAACGTCACTAATTACAGTGCTGGGAAATGACAGAAGCCTGGTAAAGTGTGACTTTCCAAGGATGTGCCCTTGTAGCCACCGCCAAATGATAAATCTCCCAGCTGTGGGATGTATTCTTGGTCGGAGGGTTGAAGTACTACATGCCCACATCAACGAGTAATCCGACTGTGCAACCTCTAAATGTCAAATGCCCCAGCTGAAGTTGGACAATTCAAATGTGTGTCTCGTATAAAGAAATATTTGACTCTAAAACTTTTATCCCACAATTGCTTCAGGGCTCCCAGAAAACGCACACGGTGCAACCTCTAAAGTAATGCTTCTCAAATAGTGGGGCGTGTCCCATTAGGGGGACAGGGTGAGGTGCATTAGCGAGCCATTGGTGATTAAACAGATGATGCATAATAAGCATAACATACTGTAGTACTTCCAGGCTCAACAAGAGACAGTCCTGACACATTGCATGTGCTAGCGATTAGCATTCATGATTTACATGGCGATTTCAACCCCCCCCCCCCCAAATATGACACATATTAGACATTTAAATGTTCTTATTTTAAACAGATTATGCATAATTACAAAAACAGTATCAGGCACACATTTTTTATGGCTCAACAAGAGACAGAGCTAGCACATTGTACCTGCTAATGATTAGCATTCATGATTTACATGGTGTTTTCAAACCTTCACCCCCCCAAATATGACACATATTAGACATTTAAATGTTCTTATTTTAAACAGATTATGCATAATTACAAAAACAGTTTCAGGCACACATTTTCTATGGCTCAACAAGAGACAGAGCTAGCAAGTTGTACATGCTAATGATTAGCATTCATGATTAGCATTCATGATTTACATGGCGATTTCAACTCCCCCCCCCCCCCCCCCCAAATATGACACATATAAAACATTTAAATGTTCTTATTTTAAACAGATTATGCATAATTAAAAAAACTGTTTCAGGCACACATTTTCTATGGCTCAACAAGAGACAGAGCTAGTGCGTTGTACATGCTAATGATTAGCATTCACGATTTACACAGATATTTCAAACACCCCCAAATATGACAACAAATAAGGCATTCAAATGTACACTTTAAAAAGATAATATATAATAAGCAAAACATACTCTTAGGCAAACACTTTTCACAGCTCAACAAGAGACAGGCCTGGCACATTGCATGTGCTAGCGATTAGCATTCATGATTTACATGGCGTTTTCAACCCCCCCCCCCCCCCCCCCCCCCCCCAAATATGACACATATTAGACATTTAAATGTTCTTATTTTAAACAGATTATGCATAATTACCAAAACAGTTTCAGGCACACATTTTCTATGGCTCAACTAGAGACAGAGTTAGTGCGTTGTACATGCTAATGATTAGCATTCATGATTTACATGGTGTTTTCAACCCCCCCCACCCCCAAATATGACACATATTAGACATGTAAATGTTCTTATATTAAACAGATTATGCATAATTACAAAAACAGTTTCAGGCACACATTTTCTATGGCTCAACAAGAGACAGAGCTAGCGAGTTGTACCTGCTAATGATTAGCATTCACGATTTACATGGCGATTTCAAACACCTCCAAATATGACAACTCATTTGGTACATTTTGTACATGTACATTTTTAACACATGAAGCATAATAAGCATTACATACTTCCAGGCGTAACATTACCACGGCTCAACAAGAGACGGGCACAGCACACTGCACATGCTAGCGATTAGCATTCATTGATTTATATGGTGATTCTGAACACTTCCAAATAGGACAACAAATTAGACATTTAAATGGACCTTTTAAACAGATGCATAATAAGCATGCTTTACAGGAAAACATTTTGTACGGCTCAACAAGAGACAAGGTTGTTTTTGTTAATTGAAGAAATAATTGCTGGTTGATGAAGTTGCACAATTGAAATAATCCTTCTGTATTGACTCAAGGAACTGACATTACATCATGTGACCTTCCCAGGGTGCAAATAGCGGCGATCACGGTCCAAACCAGAGCCACAACCAGGTCTCATGGAGACAGCACCTCTCCAGCACTAACTCCCTCCCCCTGGGTAGCTCCTACGACCGGACGGGCAAGACGAGTACATCCAGAGGGGAGCAGTGGTCTGCTCGGGCTCAAGGGTCCGTGGGCAAAACGGAAGGAAAGGCCGCAGCGTCAGGGAGTCGTCTGTGGAGCCATCGCCAGGCCGAACATCATTAGCACAACCTAAAGGAAGGTCAGGTATGGAGACGGCTGTTTGCAGTTGGATGACTGGTCTTTGCAGTCATCCAACGGTCTTTGCAGTTCTTTAAAAATATTTAATATGTACACACCAATATGAGGTTTACTCAGTTGCCAATACGTCTATACAGCCATGCAAGCTGTACACTGACTACTCAGATGTATATTTAAGCTTTGTTTCTGTAGTATTGTCTCTTGAGAAGATGTGTGTTTGCTTTTATGAGATAATATACACCAGGGGTGTCCAAAGTGTGGTCCAGGGGTGCATGTAATAACAAAAAATAAAAATAACAGCAAAAATGGACAAATTTAAAAGAATAAAATCAATATATTAAGAGAAAAAAGTTGTACTCTATCAAGAAAAAGTCACAATTCTATTACCATAATGTCATAATATTGTGATATAAATAGCATAAAATGGAAATTGTTTTATAAATACAAAAAAAGTCATAATATTATGTGAAACACACAAAATAAAATCATGTACTTTGAAAGCTATAATATTATGGAAAATATGTTCATAATATTATGAGAATAAAGTCATAATTAATAGAGGAAATGTGGTGGACAACAGCTCCAATTTTAGAAGAATAAAATAATAAAATAAAATGTAATTTTAGATGCATAGAGTTTTAAATAAATATGTGATTTATTGGAAAATTAGGTTGGGGAAAAGGTTACAATATTACAGGAATAAAGTCAAAATATATTAAGAAAAAAAAGTTGTACTCTATCAAGAAAAAGTCACAATTCTATTATAGTAGTGTCATCATATTATGATATAAATAACATAAAGTTAAATTTTTTATAAATACAAAAAAATCATAATATTATGTGAAACACACAAAATAAAATCATGTACTTTTTTTCGAAGATTAGGTTGGGGGAAAGCTATAATATTATGTAAAATATGTTCATAATATTATGAGAATAAAGTCTTAATCAGTAGAGGAAAATCTACAAGATAAAGTCAAAATATGAAGAGATAAAAGTTATATTCTAACAAGAAAAAAAGTTACAATTTAATGATAATGTACTTATAATTTTATAAGGAAAAATAATGTAATTTTAGATGCATAGAGTTTTAAATAAAGATGTGAATTATTGGAAAATTAGGTTGGGGAAAAGGTTACAATATTACAGGAATAAAGTCAAAATATTATGGTCAATATATTAAGAGAAAAAAGTTGTACTCTATCAAGAAAAAGTCACAATTCTATTATAGTAGTGTCATAATATTATGATATAAATAACATAAAGTCATAATATTATGTGAAACACACAAAATAAAATCATGTACTTTTTTTCGAAGATTAGGTTGGGGGAAAGCTATAATATTATGTAAAATATACCTAAGATTAGGTTGGAAGAAAGCTATAATATTATGGAAAATATGTTCATAATATTATGGGAATAAAGTCATAATTAGGACAAGAAAATCTACAAGATGGAGGTGGACAACAGCTGCAATTTTAGGCGAATAAAGTCAAAATATGAAGAGATAAAAGTTATATTCCAACAACAAAAAGTTGCAATTCAATGAGAATATACTTATAATATTATAAGGAAAAATAATGTAATTTTAGATGCATAGAGTTTTAAATAAATATGTGAATTATTGGAAAATTACGTTGGGGAAAAGGTTACAATATTACAGTAATAAAGTCAAAATATTATGGAAATGAAATTACTAATATTACGAGATAAAAATGTACGGAGACTATTTAAGAAGAAAGTTGAAAGTAGGTGGAAAATTTTGGACACCCCTGCCCATATATGTACTTCCTGTTGGCTTCCAAGTGAATAGACTACTAAGACAATACCTTCTGTTTCCAGCAGGTGGCAGCAGGTGCAGTTCAATCAGCAATCAGCCACATAAAAATAAAAATCACCATCGCATGCGTCCTCTTCTGCCCGTTGGATGTATCATCTCTTGTCGTAAACGATGACAAAGCCCATGAACGACTTCATCTGACAAACTGCTGCGTCACACTTGACACGCGTACGGCCACGGTGACTTTCAATGTGACCAAAAACAGGAAGCGAATAACTCCAAATTAAGCAACCGTGTCCGTCTTTTTGGACTTTGACGCACTTCGCCGCACACGTCGGATGACAAATGACGTTTGATGAATAATGACTCAGCATGTTACCAAACACACATCTTACATTTTAAAAACCGGGACCTTTTATTTGTTGTCATGACATAATAATTCGCTTCCTGTTGTGTACTTTTTTTTTTTTTATGTACCGCTTTCTGCTGATAAATCTCAACTAAATGCACATTTAGGAAAGTATAATAATTGATGTTGGAACTCTGGACTACATTTCCCATGGTGCTTCTCTTTCTTTAAACATATGCTGTACCTGTGTCTTCAATCACTGAGCGATATCATGTTGCTTTTTGGGTTGTCAGAACATTTGCACATGCCAGCCAATCATAGGACGAGACAGGTGGAAGAGGGCGGGGTCACTGAATGCACGGAACAGAAGCCCATATGGCCATATTGTGGCAAAAGACTGTAATATGTTAAAATTTTCAAATTAGCTTTCACAATATTTGAAGAAAAAGATTTTTTTCCTAAATTATTTTTGCTGCAGATTCATGTATAGTTGATTTACTAGAATTTTTGTTTTTAATGACAAACTTATTATTAAAATCTTAAAATTTTTTGCTGCAAATTCCACAATTAAAAAAAAAATCGACTTATTATTATTGTAATTCACCCGAATGTAAGACGACGCTGATTTATAGTTCTCCTAGCATCTTTCCGGGTCACTGGTGTGTGAGTGACAGGAAGAAAAGCTTGTTTTCCGCCACCTGTAGGTATCAATCTCGAGCAGCCATACTTATCGGTTTCCATCGGATATTTCCGCAAATTCAAATTCAAATTTCACAAAAGTTGTCAATACTTCCTCAGGTACAGTAATTGAGTATGATTTGGTTTTAAGACCAACCTAGAACCGAGACCGCAATACTCCGAAATCCCGAAACTCCCTTTGGATATCTAGCTAGGAAGATCCGAACCTGGAAAATGGAGTTAAGTTCATAGTCTCTAACTCGCTAAAAAGGTCAAAGGTTGTTGTTTTTTTTTTTGTCAACTGACTTTGGGGTGTCCAAATGCAGTAGTGAAACCGTAGAAGGGTGTCTGGGCCTGCCGGAGATACGCTGCTACTCGAGTTGAACCTCGATATGACATCACTGCAGTTTTGTTTCGAAATAGCAACCCACCTGTTTCACTGACCACCATAAATCACCTTAAGGCTTGACTGGTGGCTGGCGAAGACAATTTTGGCACCTCCAGACTCCCATTTTTCTGTGTTGAAAGGTTATCCTGCGTTCCATTCGGCACTCTAGCCGTCGCCATATGGTAGCTTATTAGTATGACGGTTTAAGGGAGAGGCTGGCTGTTGTTTCTAACTATTTCCTTCACTTATAAGCTTCCACACACTCGAAACAGCTTTGTCGTTCCGCAAGCAAAGCAGTTTTTTCAAATATAAGACGACCACTCTGTCAATTTATTAATTTATTTTAACATCAAAAACATTTTTTCTAATTGTTTGATAATTAAGCTTTATTCATTACCGTTATCGTAAAATTAGCGTCAACACCTTTGAGAAAACTTTTTTTTGACAAGCAGGTCTCCGTTTGCAGGTTGCTGGTGTGTGTGAGCGACAGGAAGACAAGCTCACTTGCAGGCAGATATCACTAGACCTCGAATATAAGACAACACTAAAATTATATTTTTTTTCATGTTCAATAAGAATGTTTTAAATGGAAATTACTAGCTTGTCGGCCGAGTGGTTAGCATGCAGGCCACACAGCTAGGAGACCCTAGTTTGATTCCACCCTCGGGCATCTTTTTGTGGAGTTTGCATGTTCTCCCCGTGCATGCGTGGGTTTTCTCCGGGTATTCCGGTTTCCTCCCACATTCCAAAAACATGCTAGGTTAATTGGCGACTCCAAATTGTCCATAGGTATGAATGTGAGTGTGAATGGTTGTTTGTCTATATGTGCCCTGTGATTGGCTGGCCACCAGTCCAGGGTGTACCCCGCCTCTCGCCTGAAGACAGCTGGGATAGGCTCCAGCACCCTCCACAACCCTCATGAGGAGAAAATGAAAAGAATAAAAGCTTGTAATTTCTTAGAAATGTTTTTTCATAATTTTCAAATCATTAATATCTCGACGTCTTACATTCTTTTGCCACAAATTCAACAAGTAAAAAAAAAGACTATTCTGAATACCTAAAGCATGTATAAATCTCTAGACCTCAAATATAAGACGACCTGTCGTTTTCAGATTTTTTTTTGTATACAATACAGTAAAATAAAATACTTCAGTCTTGTGAAATAAAAATCAGTCCGCCTTTATTGTGGTATTATAATCTGCACCAAACCAGCACTTACCTTTAAGACCCCTTAACAGATGAATGCCCTCTTTTATGGTCAAAAACCTGCTTGACTCCTAATGCTTCAGTGTGCTTTCATTTACTGTAAAATTCATCAAATCAGTCGTAAATGTTGTGCCAAAAAAAGAATCATTCCACCATATTTGTAGTTCCTCCTCCAGCTGGATCTCCTTTTTTATTTCTTTCTTAAAACAACAAAAAAATATGTCTTATTTTGGAAGCTGATAGATTTATTTAAGGAAAACAAATCTTGTAATTTTGTAAAGTGGGCCTTATTATTAATGGAATATATTTGTCCATCTTTTGTGGTTTCAAGAACGGTATATATATATTATTTTTTTTTGTATGTTATATTACACTCCTGGAGAGTATTTCATCCTGTATTATTTTGTGTTTTTGTTGTTTAAGTACATTTCTCATTAACTGGAGGACAACAAAAAGGGCGGGGTTATGTGGCGCTCATTTGGCCTTCAATTCAGGGTCTTCTGTGCTCTTTGTTCTGCCAAAGAAAGGAAGAAATAGGAATTTAAGGAGCGTACCATCAATAACAGAGGGGTCAAACATGGTAATAAAAAAAAGGTTTTTGTTAAGTGGAATCTGTGAGGGAAAGGTTGTGTATTTTTGCTTTTCTTCACTTTTAGACGTAAACAATGTGCATGTTTTAACTTTACTGGCGCATGTAGCTCTCTTGCCAACTGTACAGCAGACCGTATGTATTCTAATAAAAATAAAATGCAACATCTTTGTTAAACATGCTGAGTCTGACTAAATCTGTGCATTTTAATGTCTGTCAGCAAGTTTGTAATTTGGCACGAATTGGCGAAGAGCTCACGCTGGTGTGGAATGCGAGACATCAGCAAGTGCTTCCCTTTAAAAAAAAAAAAAAAAAAAAAAAAGGAAAAAAGACGTTTTGTCCAATGCAAGTCTACTTTTTAGCAGCTCATTCATATAATTATTTTATTATTTATAACATTTCATGTGGAGTTTTCATTGTGTTCCTATATTTGTATATTTTTTTGGGACTTTTTTTTTAACTCTTCCACATCAGTGCCAGTATTCCTATATTGGGAAATAATTATTATAATTAAATAAATATGAATAATTCTGCGGTCGAGTGGTTAGCGTGCAGACCTCACAGCTAGGAGGACCAGGGTTCGAATCCACCCTCGGCCATCTCTGTGTGGAGTTTGCATGTTTTCCCCGTGCATGCGTGGGTTTTCTCCGGGTACTCCGGTTTCCTCCCACATTCCAAAAACATGCTAGGTTAATTGGCGACTCCAAATTGTCCATAGGTATGAATGTGAGTGTGAATGGTTGTTTGTCTATATGTGCCCTGTGATTGGCTGGCGACCAGTCCAGGGTGTACCCCGCCTCTCGCCCGAAGACAGCTGGGATAGGCTCCAGCACCCCCGCGACCATCGTGAGGAAAAAGCGGGAGAAAATGAATGAATGAATGAATGAATAAATAAATAATTCTTATCTTATCCACTTTAATGACTTTTTCTGTTAATATTAAATAATGATTTTCCTTTCTACCAGCACACATAGTATGTCAAGTTCCCATTGTTGTATTGAAATCCAAGGTTGGGAAGAATTGATGCCTTTACATTGTGTTTTCAGACTTTTAATAAGAAAACAAATAATAAAAAAAACAACTAAACACATTTTCTGAAAAAAAATGAATAATGTATTTTCAATAAATCTTTTTAATACAAACTATACTACACTTTGCAACCTAAACGATGGCATTTCGAAGTCAGGAGGTCAAAGTCATGCTGAGAAGACAATCCCTTTGTCTCCACTTGTAGTTCGGAATGTGTAGGATGGAGGACATCCTGTTTTACAGTCCATTTACGGAGGGAATTTAGACGACGGCGGCTGCGGGCTGAGCTTGAGGCGGGTTGCTGGCTGCGGTGGCGGCTGTGGGCGTGGCCTGCCTGGGGTGTGTGTACATGGCGCCCAGGAACTGATCGGCGATGCGTCCGGCCTCGCGGAGCCCGCTGAGGAGGGCGCCATGAACCGTGGCGGGGTAGTTTCTGATGGTGTGCTCGCCGGCAAAGAAGAGCCGCGGGACGGGCTGAAAAATAAAATGGCGCGTGAATGAGTGTTTTTGATGGAGGTCTGTTTGAAGATGACACTGTGCTCACTTGAGAAGCTCCAGGGATGGCGGGCCCGGGTGTGATGGGTTGAGCCATGAGGTCGTAGTCGTTACCGGAGGACCCCGCCGCCACATAGGAATAGGAGCCTCGTGCCCAGGGGTCGGCTCGCCAACGGGTCACCACCGTTTCCTTCGGCTGCCGTGGCGACAAACGTCACATGCGACAAGACACCGACGCGTCCACTTTACCAATGTACGAGAAAAGTCATACATACCTGAGGAACGGCGCTGCTGCCGAATATCCCTTTAAGAATTGCGAGGCAGCGTCCCACGATGACATCATCGCTGATGTTCTCCATGATCCCGGCCGCTTCGCCCGCCATCAGAGCCAGCAGGATGGGAGCTGGATCACGATGATCGGGATCACCGTTACGTAGGTTTTAGACACGCTAAAGTTGACTTTGTGAGGCTGCTTACCTTTGTAGAGGTTCCAGAAGAGGAAGAGCTCACCCCGACTTGCCGTGGTGGAACCCACGTGACCAAACAGGTTGACGCTGGGATCCCAGAACACACGGTCGAAACACAACACCACCTGCAGAAAGCCACACAGGGAGCGTGACTTTATAAGAAGACCGATGGAAGGACTTGATGCCAACACTTGTTTCCACTGTCATCAATGAGTGTGGCGGAATGGAGGACACCATGAGGGTACTCAAGGAGCCGGTAGGTCACATGCTGTTGTTGGCCATACTGTATGTATGTTGTTTAGACAGTCATTAAAATGAGTGTGGTAAGAAGTGATGGATGTACTCAAATACCTTTCTACACATCTTGGTGTATTCCTACAGTCCAAAAACACATCACGGCCATCATTAGCCACGTTTACATGAGGAGTTTTTCTCTTTCCGAATGACCTTTCCGAAAGCAATGGTATACATGGAAAGGAATATTCCAATCGCGTGTCTACATGGGCTGCTATAATCAACCAGAATAGTCAATAGGGCATGCCCAGTAAAGCATAAACATCAACATCACGTGATACCGACTTCCTCGAGTTTTTCTTTCACTTTTTGGAATAACTCCGTATTGCCAGTTTTTCCGTTCGTTCCCGTCTTGAAATTTAGTTTGGATCAAAAACAAACTTTCCGCAGCAGTCCAGTGCCGATTGCTCGCCTCCATTTTTTAAAATCGAAGAACATGCTAGGTTAATCAGACTCCAAATTGTCCATAGGTATGAATGTGAGTGTGAATGGTTGTTTGTCTATATGTGCCCTGTGATTGGCTGGCGACCAGTCCAGGGTGTACCCCTCCGCTCGCCTGAAGACAGCTGGGATAGGCTCCAGCACCCCCGCGACCCTCATAAAGAAAAGCGGTAGAAAATGAATGAATGAATGAATGTCTTGAGCTGCGTGTTACGTCATATCTCATCTTGATGAAAGAACGCACCCGGGAACAGGAAAAGATTAAGCTCGGCACATGTTTTATATAGATAAGTATTTTCTTTTTTAATAAAACTGGACTTGTGAATGGCGTATAGAAGGGTTTAAATGGCGGTTTAGATTCTGTTCCACGGATGGTGGTAATGCACACGAAAGCTGCTTGCCAACTGCCAATAAACAACAGAAGAAGAAAAACACCACACCCTGACAACTTTCCATATGAGCGGGTACAAGATACCTCAATCGGATTGGGGAAAGGAATATTCCACCCCCGTGAATCCGATTATATATTCATTCGGAATGAGGTGTATACAAAGGTTACATTCTTTCCGTTTGAGCTGAGCAAATAACCCAAATGGAATTGGAGTATTTGGGTCCATGTATGCTAATGTGGCTAATGAGTGGTGAATGTGAGCATTGACGTGTGTATGAGTCCGCCCTGTGATTGACAGGTGATGAGTCCAGGAGTTCCACCTGTCCTGACTGATCTGAGGTATGCGTCCTCTGTGATGCAGCATAATATAAATGCTTGGTACTGCAGTGGCTGAAGCTCAGCCTGATGCAGTGGACGGGGATCGTTGGAGCTCCCTCTATTGGAGCCAGAGCGCATTGCAGCAGATTGCATAACAATGCAGTGTGCTGCAGCAGGAGCGGGACATTAAATTACTCTGCAACACGGGAGTAGAGGAGTGACGCAGGACAAGCAGATCTCCTCCCCCTGCGTCTTCCTGCTGACACTCCTCCTCCTCCTCCACATCAGGATAAAGAACTAGCATGTAATTATGGCCGCTATCATTGTCTCCTAATTGACACTGCAGCAAAACACAAAAGTGCTCTACCTTGTTGAGGTTTCCAAAGCCCATCCTCTGTATGGCAGCCGTCTTCCATTCAGGCAGAGGTGGTACAAACTGCACGGCGGGCGGCTGCTGCTTGAGCACGCCGAGCGGCAGCGTGCACAGCACTGCGTCGCACTTGTAGATGAAGGTCTGGGTGGCCGAGCGAGTGTTGACGGCAATCACCTCGCAGCCTGCAGGGAGATCGGACGCGCTTGTCGAACACTTTGCACCATCTTGCAAAGTGTTGGGGGTTGGCGATACACTCACCTGAAGCGGTGTAGCGAACTTGTCGCACCGCTGTGTTGAGTTTGATGTCCAAGCCCTCAGCTAGAGCCACAGGGACGCACGAGTAGCCGTTCCTCACCGTCAGGTGGCTGCCGGTGAACTCGAAGTCGTCGTCCTGTGGAAGGAGAGGGATTGAGTCAGGCATTCGTGTTCATTTACAGTCGCAGAAGACAGCGTGAAACAAACCTGATCCCAGTGTTTGAGTGACAGGGTGGAGAGGGGCGTGGCGTTGGCGAACTCCAAGTTAGCAAAGTGCCAGTCGAGTATCTGACGGTCTCGAGAGGACAGGTAGACGTCACTGTGGGCAGAGGAGGAGGATTGTAGTGATTATTATCACATACTACAGTATTAATTGGCCCTGTACCCTAGAAACCGCCCATGAATGATACGGGAAAAGGCCGAAATGATACTGTGTCAAAGCCCAAGGCAGTGATACTGATAAAATATAGAGTTTAACCATGTCCAGTATCAGCCCCCGTAGCTGTCCACTCAGAGCGCGCTGCTCTGGTATCGTGCCCGTGAAACAACCAATCAGAGAACAGCGCACAAGCGTGAACACACACTATAAATATTCCTAGTGCTTCTCCAG
Source organism: Doryrhamphus excisus (assembly GCF_030265055.1). Classification (NCBI taxonomy): domain Eukaryota; kingdom Metazoa; phylum Chordata; class Actinopteri; order Syngnathiformes; family Syngnathidae; genus Doryrhamphus; species Doryrhamphus excisus. The sequence continues at coordinate 8,837,583 of NC_080478.1, forward strand.
TCACCAAAAAACCCAAACTTGATTAATGGAACTTTAATTATCAGACATTGATAAGATAAGACTGTTGATAAAATATTATTGTTGAAATATTTTTGCAATTATTGTGTTTACACTGTTTAGATATAATACATGTAATAAACTGAGAATTTTCTGGAAACAAAATGGTCTTTTTATTAAATAGTGTGTGATAATAAGCTCATGATTAAATAGTATGTGATAATAAGATCATGACATGGTTTGTCTGGTATCAGGCCCGGTATCATGCCCCCGCGTGCCAGTATCAGCCCGAGACCAAAGGAGGCATGATACCTGGCCTGATACCAGACAAACCATGTGATAACCTATAAGTACTACGCATTTGCAATGACAATAATATCAATATCGGTATATTGGATTATATCAAAAGCATAACATGTGGTAGTAAAGAACAAATGTGGAAAAGGTTCTTATGGGTGTAGGGTACCTGGGTGGGTTGGCCTCCAGCTCCTGGAGCTTCTCTTCCAGCTTCACCTGCAGCTCCTGCAACTCATCATATTCCTGCAAAGCAAAAGGGTATGTATCATACATGTGCAGAATAATATTAGCACATTATAACAACTATGCTTTTTTTAAGATATTCCTTTATTGCAGGCAAAAGGTTGACTAAGTATAGCATAATATACAACTATAATATAATACCATGACCATGTATGCACACATAATTACACATACACAGTTTAAGTCTAGAGGTGAAGAAGTTAAAGTGGTCATACAATATTGAAGAATGTTGAACCAAATTGCGTGCACACGTCCTACAGAAAGTGTGTGTGTTTGGGTGGGTGGGGGGACTGCGGGCTTGAAGTGGTTTGTGGGGCAGCAGACAACTCCTTCACAGACACCAGCTGTGTTTAAAGAAGTTAAACCCTCCATTCTAAAATACACACATACGCGAGGTGATTTATCTGCGCCCAAAAATAAAACCGCCAACGCTGGTTGCTAATAATACACCCAGTCGAGGCATTAAACCACTTAAACATAGCCTGTCTAGTTTCAGTTAGATAGCGCCGCATTAAAAGGAGCTCCATAAAACAGCATTGGTACCAATTATAATCTATGGCAATGTGGAGTGATGCGGGTCACCTCTTGACCTCTTGAGTACAGCTACCAATCAGAGCGGAAAGTTAAAAATGTGCTACCAACACAGACGCTATGTAATGTAAAGCCACAGAGACACTTGGAAATAGTTCACTTCTGAGCGGGATATACTAATTGAAGCCCCGATCGAGACGTCTGAGTCAGTTACAAAGCAATCTAATGTCGTCCGTGTGTTGATCTTTGGCTGCGTTCCAAATAGTGCATTTCCATACTTAGACTAGGAGAGGTCAGTGCTGGTTCTAGCTAGGGCTGGGACGACGTAATGGTAATGGTTTTATTTCATTTGAACATGCATCAGATTACAATTGAGTGCATCCCATAATCAGTTCACAGTTCCACATGTCCAAAAGGAGTAGGAAGAAGCACAGCTTATTAAATGCTACCCCTCCATCTGGTACTTTTACAATCAGTAACTGTTACATTTGTTCACTTCCTGCTTTCCATAATACAGTTTAAGTTTTGTTTTTTTTTAATAATGCACCTTGTAGCTTAGTACAAGGTGACGTGTCCACATCATCGATGACATTGACACAAAAAAATACGTCGATCATTACACTTCATTCAGTAAAAAGAGCCGTTCATTTCAGTCAATTGGTTGTTAGCCTGTGATCTCCCCCTGTGCATAGACCCGGTCAGTGGTGTCGAGTCAGTCCGCGCACTCATGTTCACGTTCGTTCCGACTCAACAGCTCACCAGCTAGTGCTGTGTCGGTCATGAACAAAACAGCCGGCGGACTGAATGGGTATTTTATGGGCGGATCATTCGTTCGCAAAAAAGAACTAGTTCTTTTGACCCGTTCGTTCACTCACACTTTTTTTTTAACTGACACAGACACACACTCCTCAAATACACGCTATAGTTAGTTTTATTTATAATGTTATTATTATTATTGTTATTAGTATTATTCATGTTATTATACTTTATTAATATGGGCAGATCATTTAGAAATGTATATTTTTATCAACCTGTGCATGTGTTTGTGGTTTATGTTTTCAGGGACTAATCAGGGACTTTCAGGGACTTTCAGGGATTAATAGATGCATCGAAAAACTATTTTCTAGATTAATCGATTACAGAAATAATCGTTTAACTCAGCCCTAGTTCTAGCTATGGGCCATATTGGGCAATTGCCCAATTGTTCCACTGGTAGAGGAACTAGCTTGAGTGGGTTCACCTTTTAAATGTCATTTATGCTAAGTGCATAATGACACTAATCAATACAACGTCAAAATCGTCACCTGCAAGAACTAAGTACGCAATGCACATAGTATACATAGTGTAATACTCAAGTGTATCTAATTTTTATGCCAAAATGGGGACGGTATTATCAGACATCCTTTGGTTGTGTGTGAGCTCACTTTGCACAGTGCAGTCAGGTCTCTGTGCTTGCTCTTCACCAGGAACTCAGCGGTGATATCTCTGGGTGGTTTGACCTCACTGGCCTCTTTGTACTGCTGATGGAGCTCCTTCACACGCTCCTTTGTGGACACCATCTGAGTCGGGAAACACCAGGTAAGCATAGCATCGTCAAACTAAAATGGAAGACATGTTATTGACGTGTAGATGTTTGAAGTCCCAATCAAATCCCTCATGTTCCGGAAGGGCGATTAGGTCAGCTCACCACTATCGTCACTATAGAGCATTTCTAGCAAGTTAGAAAAAGTATGATGGTTTAAAGGCTGTGTCGCTACAATGTAAAATAACACCAACCTCTGAGCCCACCTGCTGCTGGTGGAGGAACCCAAAAAGAAGCTGTGGCATAATCCAAAACAGACCATGCTTGTCACTTGCATTATTGGCTATTTTGAAGAAAGCCATGGTTCTATGTTTACTGACTTGGTGGCTAAACTGGCTTCCTCATGTATGCTCAGTGTCAGGCCAAACAAGCTGTCAAATAACCCGTCCGGAACAGGCCACTTGATACACTTCATTATACTCCACTTTACTTGTACTCTTTTCAAAGGCTTGTAACAACAATTTGCACTGTTTCAATGAATGGAACTCATTTTCACATCACACCTTTGATTAATTTTGTCCAGCAATAAGCTGATGACTCTCTGTCCAGTCACAGACATATATTGTATAGATGCCACCAAAATCACACCATCTGATGTAAGTGACTCTATTCCGATTGTATTGTCAGATGAATATTGTGATATATATGATATCTGTATGTATCTCAGCCCTACTACACTGATGTCAAGGTAAACTTACGATGCCATCTACTGTTACTGAGCTGTAACAGCAAGCGACACAGTCCCATTGTTTGTGAGTGAGGGCGGGTTGTGAGCCTATAGTGGCAAATCTTTATAATAATAATGGATTTGATTTATATATATATATTTCAAAGCACTCCAAAGAGCTTCACGTGGAAGCCATTATTCATTCACTCCTAAATCAGTGGTTACCTACATCTGTAGTTACAGCTGGCCTGGGGCAGACTGAGAAAAACATGGCTGCCAATTTGCACCTGCGGTCTCTCAGACCACCACTGTACATTCATTCACATTCATACACCAGTGTGGGTGGGCAGCACTGGAGGCAAAAAGTGTCTTGCCCAAGGACACAACAACTGTAACTGAGTGGAGGAGGCGGCAATCCAACTGACCTTCCAGATTCTGAATGACCCGTTTTACCGAGAGAGGGTTGATTCTTATGGGGGGGATTTTATAAACGTTTAGATTTCAATGAAAAACTCTTGGCGACCATGTGTAAGCTGTCCACCAGTGGAATAGGTGCCATTTTCAGACACTATAAAGACGGCAAAATATCTTGTTCACCTTATTGAGTAGATCTCTGAGCTCTTCTTGGGTCTTCACAATCTTATTCCAGTGTTCTATTTGCTCATCCTTTACGTGCTTCTCCTGCAGCCTGCACATAAAAACACACACTATGTGAGCAGGTGTGCTTTTGTGTTCACATGTATATTATTGCTAACAAAGACTACTAATGGTTCTGCCAGTAAATGTACAGTTTGTACAGAACATTAGCACTTACTGTATGACCACCTCCAGCGCCTGTCCCAGAGAGACGGGTTTGTTGTTGAGGAAGTTGAAGTCGAGCTGGTGGCTGAGGAAGGAGGTGGCCTCCAGTAACCTGTTAAACTCCTGCTCCACCATTTCGTCTTTTTCTTTTGGCACCTGAACGCACACATGCATAAAGTTAGCAGACACAAGTGTCTAAAAGAGGGACAGATATTCCTAATTGATAATGAATATACTTTATTACAATGATATAAGAATGATTGTAAGAATGCTAGAGACGTGTGATGGGAAATTGTGTTGCAGCATGATGTAAATGATTCACAATATATGCAGGAAGTAAAAAAAAATAAACCAATACATACACTTGTGCACCGTTCACCCTTTAGTTGTTCACCAAAAGATTGGAAGTGGTTGGAGAAAGGAAGCGGGGGAGGAGGAAAAGGAGAGAGAACATATTAAGTAAATCAACAAAAGTAAAACATGTAGATTTAATTCCGTGTCTTTGGAGAAAAGAGGAGGAAACGAGTTTCCCGTGATGCCTCTAGAGCCTCCAACCTAAACATCCTACGACTGGTGCCTAACAACATTAGATGTGTTCATTTTCTTGAGGAGGATAAATAAAGCCACAGTTCATTGTGTTTGTGGAGGTTCAGGGTTAGCTAAATTCCTGCCTGAGGACAACAACAGGATACAATGCTGCAAAACTCGGAATGCGCTTAGGCCAAAAGGGACCTTAATGTGCTTTTTTTAAGGACGTACACAACACATTGTTCAGATCTTGTTCGGACAACAATTATTAAACGCAGCTGTAGCTATACTGACACATTATATGGCTAATTGTTGCGGTTATTGTTATACACTATTCCTAAAATAGTGGCCTCTGCTCTAAAACATGCCATGCCACAATTAATGCCAAATGTGTCAAATAAACCACATACCTCAAACAAGCGCATGCTTGTGTCTTTTACTGAGTTTTTTTAGTACAACGTGCACAGCCTGGATTCAATACTCACAGCTTGCCCATTGGCTTCATACAGCGGACACTTCTGCTTGATCTTGGCCAGCTCCATGTTCACCTGCTTACTGACCACTGCCATGGGATTACCTCCTGAACAAGCAGACAAGTCACACAGGTGATGTAGTATTTATTAACAACAGCACCCTCTACAGGCTGATCTAAAACTACAGTACAACATCATGACAGAGCACAAATAAGGCTTCAATCTCAGATCTTAATGAATGAAAGGAGGTTCTTACCGAGGCCAGTCACCACCATGGCGCCTAAATCTGCTACATAGTTGCCTTTTCTGAATGTGGCCACTCTGCCTCCAACACGGTCCTGGAATAAAGTAAGTAAGTAAGTAAAACTATAGCAAAGCTAACCGATAATTGTTATACCACAATATTTACTTGCCTTACTTTGCCATTCTACTAATTATATAAGCAGACACATACATACCCTTGCTTCTAATACTGTAACATCCATCCCAAAACTCTGCAGCTGACGGGCCGCAGCCAGGCCGGACACCCCTCCACCAATCACGATGACCTTTCCAGTCTTCTTGGCTGGAACAATACAAGAATAGGTAATATTTTGAGGTGCTGTTGAAGTGGATGCAGATTAATTTGCGGCCCTGAATACAGTATACATGTTCCTTGGATTGCCTGACTCACATCAACATAAGCGGTAGTTGACATAACTGAAACCACCGAAACATTATGTACAGCTTTCAACACCTGCCGAGGTCCGAGCAGAAGCTGTTGTAATTCTACACATGATCAAACTTGTTTAAGATTTATCTGATCATAACACAATCGCTGCATAAAACTTTATAACGTAATCTCAATTTAGTGTCCACTTTTTCAAATTCACTACTTCCTGAATCTGCACTCTAAGGATCACAAGAACTGTAATTCTTTTAGCCATAAATTCGTCGCATCGTTGTAAAAGTCGCAGGGTTCAAAGCGTGTGAATTAGCGCCTTATTGCCCAGAATGTACAGTACTCTTGACTGACAAGAGCTCATTTTAATCAAAGTGTAAATATATTGCTGCTCTACAGGAAGCAAACAGTAAGCTCCTCCCACTTACTTGGTAAAGGCTTGACCCTCTTGTAAATGCCAAAATTGATGAGCCCGTGTCTTTCAAGGTAGCTGTGAATCCTATGGACCAGCACAGCGTCACCTAAAGAGAAACAAAACATGAAATTACAAAAACACAAAAACGAAAAAAATACACAAATTGATTATTTGAATGCATTACTGTTGTAAGGTGCTTCAAGCTGCTGTGCAGTGGCCTCAAATGTGAGCTGGATCTTGGGGTTGTCCAGCCACAGTTGAAGCTAAAAGGTGTTAATAACATGGATTAAAATGCTGTGTTTGTATTGGTTTGAAGGAATCGTGTTGTCATGTGAGTAAAGGTGCACTTACTGTGCGGTTGCGGATGTAGAGGAAGACCTTCTGAGTCTGTTGGGGCCCGCTGATGATGTCGGGAAAGCAGGCAGCCTCCTGTGATGTCATGCGGTCGTGAGGGAGGCGGCTCTGAAAAGCGGCTCCTTCCACCCCTAATTATGGACATGTTGCATTAATGCAGCTCTCAAATATAACTACAGCAGAACCTAAAATATGAATCACCATCTTGGATGACTCCAGTATCAACGTACGCTTTTTTACTCGTTATGACGTCGTATTGCTTTTATGTCTTTATCTTAACAGTAATTAAAATGGAAAAAAATACATTTACAATGAAAAAATGCCTCGTCTTGTCTTAAGGCAACGTTCCATTATAGTGTGTTAATTAAACAAATGAATGGGAAACACTGCGGTCTCACCCGATGGCTCCTCTGGCTCACTGTCATTCTCTTCCTCTGGGGGAGGAGCTGGTGGGGGAATGACCTGCTTCCGCTCTTTTTCTGCTTTGGCATTCCTCTCCTCCTCTGAGTAATATTCGTCCTCGGACAGATTGGCCAGGCTTTCGTCCATCTCGCGGTACTCCACCTGCAACAGTAGGCACAATAAAAGCATCATTAAAACCCGCATTTCCATGAACGATCCCTCGGATTACTCACACAGTTAACTGAATGTTCACTGATGTTGCTTTCAAGTATAATCAATTTGGATGATACTCCTCTACGACTAGCAACGTGCTTCCTGCTTCTAATGCAGGAAGGTAGATAATTCTCAAATGTTTACTTTTTGTCGCTTGCGTCGACTTGTCCTGCGGACTTCGGCCGAGTCTGGATCCATAGCACCGGAGCCGCCTCCTTGGTGGGGTAAAGGAGCTCCTCCTGACTCTCCGCTTGGGGAGGACCTCTCCTTTTTCTTTACATCCATAGCGGCTGAGATTGAAGCACCCACTTGGGTATCAGAACCCGGGGCCCTGTCACCTCCAGCTCCACCCGCCGAGGATGAAGAGGAGGAGGAAGAGGACCCGGCGTCTGATTTTTTACTTGACAACATGATGGAGGATGTTGGAGGCCTCTCCTGTAGGGAAAAAATGCAATTCGAAATGAATGAATCAAATCACAATGTCATAGTTGTGAAGTTAAGAAAAATGAATATGATGACTTGTGCCTCTGTGAGCTTCAGAAATAAAAACAAACCAGTGCACGCATGATGGTGGGGGTTATAAAAATAGATGCACACATGTGTAATAACAAAAAGCAGAAACTATATAAGGCATACTTTTAGAGTCCATGTCTCTTGAGGCATGTTAATCATTGTGTTATAACATGCTAAAATCAAGGCCACCCCAAAAAATCGCCAAACGTGGCTGGATGCATTAAATACAGCTATGCGTGAATGATATGATTTTTTAAAAATGAAATGGAGGCTCTATGGCACAATAACCTTGTCTTGTTTTACCCATTTCTCCGTGCACCTGGTAATATCCATTCAAACGCTAAGAGATGAAGACAGAACCAGAATAACAATGTTACGAACAAAAGTGGCCTTTCACATCACATCCATGATTTTGTTCAACTACAAAAGAAGAAGACGACTTTGATGTTTACAGAGACTATTCCATTCATTTACATAAAATGTGTCAACAACGATTTGGAGCACACAACCACCCATCGACTAATTAAGCTAGCTGGCGATCATTGCGGTAGTAGCAGATAATATTGTGCTCTATACGTCATTTTTAAAAGGTTGTCGTATAGTAGCACCTCCACATACAAATCAGAATACCTATAAGTGGCAGCAACTGGACTTAAACCATTCATTTATCTCTTAAACTACAAGAAATGTCACGTTTCCTCTACGGTAGCAGGCTACATTAGCTGCTAACAATGAGCTCGGTTAGCATTCACACAGTTGCAGGTGCTACATGGAGAAATAAAAACCCGGTACTGATCATGTGGCGGTATGAATCAAACACTCTACTGTAGATGACAAAGTATTATTTTTAATAAACAAATGTATGAGTCAATTAATATAAATATGGACTTTACCTCTCAATCCTCCGCAGATGTCAACACAAAAGACCACACGGTTGTCGCCCCCTCTCAAAGAACTCAAAGCGGATTGGTTGAGCAATGCGCTATCCAGTACGTTGGACTAAAATGATTGGCTTAAAAACCCGTCAATGAAAAGACAAACCAGAAAATTTGATTTTCGACGAAACGGATCTCGGGTCTGTTCATCTGTGGTGCCTGCGTATAGGCGTGGCTTGCGAAAAGCAGGAAGAAGACAGGTAAAGGTGAGCTTTTCCGCACGCCTATTTGTTCTGTTGAGTTCTTTGTATCGCCATTTGTCCCGTCGTACTGTAAGTAATTTGAAGTAATCAATATTTAAAAAACCTCCAAATATCGATTGAATTGTTAGTAATTTGTCATTACTAGTTGCTTCTCTGAATGGGCTGATAGACTTTGGGGTATGGCTGTTGCTTGTTTGTGTCTGTTACAGGAAGTAAGTTTTCGCTTGGTTGCATTCCCTAGGTTTAAGAGTATAGACATATTAAATAATTGACTTTTTTTTTTTTCATGCTTAAAAGTTAGATAAGCCTGGTTAATGGACCACAAAATTGATTAGGAGTTGCCTCCACAGAACAGCTAAAATGGTGACGACTGAGGCGGCCAACCGGCCAGACAACACTGCCTTCACACAGCAGAGGCTTCCAGCCTGGCAGCCCATGCTCTCTGCTGGCATCATCATTCCCGGCTTCGTCCTCATCGGCCTGGCTTTCATAGGCATTGGCGTGGCTCTCTTCATCACTTCACGGAGCATTCAAGTGTTGGAGGTATCATGCAACCGACTACCAGTACTTTGCAGTTTTTTTTCTTGGAGAAATAATAGTGATCCCTTGATCACATACATATTTAAAAACTTTTCTTCTCTCTTACAGCTTGACTACACTGGGGTGGAGCAAAACTCACCATGCTTCAGGTGCTCAAATCCTGATGTGAGGGACTGTGTGTGCACACTGGGATTCTCGATCAACACCCTGTTTAAGGTGCTCTGGAATTTTGTACACACTTATATACAGACACACACCTTCAGTTCGTTCAGTTTTTGAAACAATGGTTCTCCAAGGAAATATTGCAATTTGAATAATTTTTTTCCCATGGTCAAACAGGCGGCATCATCAACTCTTTAACTGTACAACATTGTCAAGCAGTCATGCAAGTGTAAAAACAAGTTAACCCCTGTTCGTGTACCATACTGAGTCAAATCAATATCAGTGAAATAAAAACCTGTCTTAAAGTTAAAAAATCTTAGTTAGCATAGTGAACCCCCCAGGTTACCGGTGTGTTTGAGTGACAGGAAGAAAAGCCTTGACTCATCATTTGGCGCCACCAGTTGGTTTGCAGATGAATTTGCAATTTAATTTTGCAGAACCCAAATATCAGATGAATGTCATTTTCAGACTTTTTTTTTTCCTAGGGGTAAAAAATACACTATTATAGTCAGGGCAATACAGTATTACGGTCAGGGCAATACAGTAAAGACAAAACAACCAGTCTTGAATATAAATGCTGTCACAAAGTGTAAAAAGAAGTTAACCGCTATTCCTGACCACCGAGATCTGACATCCAGCTGGAGGGCGGTTTGAAGCATGGAGTTTTGTGCAACTTTTGAACATTTGTTTTGATCAAATAATATACCGTTACGCTTACCTCTGACCCTTGACTGTTGTTATGTGACGTTGTCTCTGACAGGGGCCTGTGTTCTTTTATTACGGGCTGTCCAACTACTTCCAGAACTACAGAAGATATGGTGTCTCCAGAGATGACAACCAGCTCTACGGATACTTGGACAGCTTCAAGGTGAGCGATCAATACAGACTTTTTTTTGAAGGTGTTGTAATGTAAGGTGTAAGGTGTTGTGTGTGTTGTTTTTTTTATAGTCTCCAATTGATGAATGCGAACCCTATAAATATAACAGCAACAACCAACCAATTGTGCCATGTGGCTCTATCGCAAACAGCATGTTTAACGGTATGTGGATGTCATCCCGATGGTCTGTTGCTGCATTAAAAGATTATTAATTCCTATGTTTTCATTGGGTTCTGGGAAAGACACATTCAGGCTGTTTCAGATCGTGAATGGCCAACAAAGGTCTGTTCCTTTGGATGGAAAAGGGATCGCTTGGTGGACAGACTACAACATCAAGTTCAGAAACCCCAGTGTCACTCCTCTGAGGAACGCATTCAACGGTTAGTCATGTTAGCTTGTCATACTGTAACTTGCACTAGTGTGCGTGCATGCACAATTAAGAATTTGACTCAAATTTGGCACTAAAATGCACCTCTTCAGTTTGTTTTTTTAATGTTTGTCACACTTAAAGGGATGTTCGGATTTTTTTGACATGAAGTTGTATGACACCCCCATAAGCAGTGAAGTCCGTCAACTGCGACTCACTCCCCACTTTGTGTCCTGAGCCGAGTTCTGGTTGGATTTTGTGCTGAGGAAAGTAGTTCTAGCTAGTTGCTGGGGACAGTTAAGTTAAGAGTTTAGCTTCTCAAAACAATATGCGTTCAAAAGCGTAATACATTTGTATCACAAAAATGCATACTAGAAAAATCAGACCTCACAAATCCATTTTTCTGCCGTCGTATCACTTCAAGCTCCCACCTGTCCATTGTTACGTACATTTGCTTCATTGGTTTCACAGTGTTTACTGCTGGGGTAGTGAAAGTAAACATGTCTGACTACGAAACAAGTGATGATGACATTACTTTTAAAGTATCTTTATGAACCGGAATTCACGGATGCCGAAAGTCGTCAGATGCAGTTTGGTGCTAGTGCCATAGAGTTTGGTGCTAATGGACGGCACACAAATTAGCTAGTTCTTGCATGTGGTACTGGAACAGCAGGACTCTTCAAAACATGTCTCATCTTCTGTCATGGGTATGTAGGAACGTAATCCTCCTCGCAAAAGTGTGCACTGCACACACAAAGACCGTAGCCACTATGGTTGCCACATTATAGCCAAGCAAGCAGCTAAAGTTGTCTAATGTTCGTGACAGGAAAACCATGGAATTTATAGGGCGGCACTTTCTTATTGTCACAGCCCGGATAATTACAGGTACGTACCATTGCTACGTACCACTTTCATATTGCAGTATACTGTTTTTGGAGAATGTTTTGGTAGAAAAACTGTGGCTTTCGGAAACAGACTGTATTTCCATTACTTAATTGGGGGGGGGGGGGATGGAAACTGAACAAATGAAAGGTCTTGGAACCATTTTTGTGGGACCTCCAAAATTGAACAAAATCCATTCCGTATTTCTGGTTGACTTCTAAGTTTTAAATGAATAAATGTTTCCAATAGAAAATAATTCCTGAGCTTGTCAAAACCGATCATTCCTCTTGTGTTTGATTATATAATTAACATTTTAACATTACAGCTGTACAGGTGTAAAAATAAGAATATAAAATGAAGAAATATTTTATGACAAAGCATAAAGTACTTGTGAGTTTTTTCCCTGTAAAATCGCTGATTTGTTCATCCTGAAATTTTTTTTATTAACTTGCAGGCACTGTCAAGCCACCGTTTTGGTCCCGGCCGGCGTATGAGTTGGACCCCTCAGACCCGGCAAACAACGGCTTCATCAATCAAGACTTCCTCGTGTGGATGCGAAGGGCTGCCCTGCCTGATTTCCAAAAACTGTACCGCCGAATAACAGAGGGGGATTACGCAGATGGTCTCCCGGCAGGAAACTACACTCTGGAAATTTCTTACAGTATCCTTTGAATAAATGCTGCATCGATCCTTAAGCCTCTGATGCAGCAATTCTGCCATAGTCAAATCAAGTGTCTTGTTACAGTGACAAGCAGGTAAGCCTAAGCCGTTTGACAGGCTGGGTGAGTTTCTGTTTTGTACACACATTGACCGGCTACTGATGTCATAATCTCTGAAGTCTTTAAACAAGCAAGGCAATTACATCATTTCACAGATTTTGGAAAAGTAGTGTCATTTTCTAAGTTGTATTTCCTTCACCCAAATCTCTTCCACTCCAGACTACCCTGTGTTGAGGTTCAATGGCAGAAAGAAGGTAGTGTTCAGCAACGTGTCCTGGATGGGTGGCAAGAATGAGTTCTTGGGTATCGCCTACCTGGTGATTGGCTCGCTGTGTGTTGTCATGTCATTGGTCATGCTCATTGTCTATGCCAAATTCAAGTTCCCAGAGGAGGACTGAGCACCTTTTTCCATGGTTGACTGTAAACCAACAAGTTTTAAGGCACACTACACTTGAACTCATTGGGAATATGATGGTGGAGACATCAAGACTCTACAACGGTTGATTATGTATGTTTCCTTGGCTTCCATGTTTTTGAGAGTGGAATAACATAATTAGGCTGTTACAAATTTGAGAGATCATTGCTCAAAAGCTAAAAAACTAAAAATCAACATGAATATTTACAGCATTGTGCGCCATGACACATCGACTGCTATAACTCTTAAAAGATAAAGGCAGAATGGATTTGCACACAAGCTGTTTATTTTTCATGTATGAAACAGGGTTTTCTCTCAGGGTTTATTTTTGTTGTGTTTTACCTTTTAGGATACCTCGTTTTAAATTAGCAGCAGAGGCCAAGAAGTTGGATTAGCGTATTAAAACGTAAATGCAATTTATTTTACTCAGTGAATCTCTTTCCTGGCTTTGCAAGCCTGTTGTACTTTTACTTTTTTTTTCTTTGTTTTACTTCATGATAATATTTATGCAATAAAATGATGCAGAAACGATCCAAACTTTGTCTTGTCTTTAAAAAAAAATCAAAAAACATTTTGGGACTATTCCACTGGTCACTGTGGGCCACAAAAGTTCACTGGACCAGCTTTTGGGCACTCTTTGTCTACAGCTTCATTTAGTAAGATTCTCATGTTTTATGTTTACAACTTACAGTTTGTTATAAGCTTAACAATATAGTCTAAGTAGATGACAACAAATGATTATTTTTTTCCGCATTCGCGGCTGTATTACAGTAAACAAATAGGACAGCGCCCTTCTTCCCCTCGTGGTCACACGCGGAAGCAAAATAATCAGAGGTTGACATTTTTATTCTGGGTAATGTAGTTCAAAGTGATATGGCTCCATGCTAATTTCCTCTATATAAACTACAAGTACCACATTGCACTACGCAGATAAATCTGACGTCGGAAGTGCGGCGATTTGACAGCAGGGCCCAAGCTTCAGTCTTTAGCAGGAGCTTACCCACATTCAGTCTCCTGGTTCTTTTGTTCGTCGTTCAACCTTTCACGGTGGTCGCTCACCTTTTTAAGGAATGTCTGACGGAGGCGGTGGAGACGAAAACACCGGCACCATAGAGGTGTCGGCGGTTCACACAGTGGCAGATACATCGGTGCTGCAAAAGCATATTCGCAAACTAGTCCCGCTCCTCCTGGAAGATGGCGGCGAGGCCCCGGCCTCTCTTGAAGGTTCCCTGGAGGAGAAGAGCACCGTGGAGCAAATGAGGAAATTTCTGGGGGACCCCCAAGTTCACACTATCTTGGTTGAAAGAAGCGCACTGAAAGGTAAATTAACCTCGTCATTTGAGCGGCTAGCTAGCTAACTAGCGACATAAGTGTGTAGAAATGTACTTGTATTAATGGTCGCTAAACCCACCCTTTGCATATAAACCGTTTGGATTTTACTTGTTTGTTAGATTAAAGGGGCGCTGCTAACAATGATGCGTCATTATTTTTCACTCAGCTCGTTTATTTTGAATGGAAACCAACGCTGCGCCACTGGGTGTGATAGCAATGAGTCTGCATCTTCTCTCTCTAAGCATTACGTCAACACAAAAAGAGCTAAAACCGCCATTAAAAAACGGAAAATGCTGCAAGATGCCTGTACAGTCAAGCCTGTAAAAAAGGAAACACACCAACTAAATCGAAATGAAAAGAACCATTATTACACTCTAGTCATGATGCAAAGGTGATTCCAATCATGTGAACCAGCATGTGTCAATGAGAGCATTATATTCTCTTTCCTGCAAGCTATCATAAATGAAGTGTTGCAGTGATGTGTTGGGTATTTGTAGTCATAATAGTAATAGCTGTTTCTCTCACAGAGGATGTCGGCGATGAAGGAGAGGAAGAGAAGGAGTGCATCACCTACAACATCAGCATTGACATCCATTATGGGCTTAAGTCTAACAGGTGAATCTGCGGCTCTTACACAAGTTCTCATGCTTGGATTCACTGTTCACTGAACACACCTGCCTTCCCACAGCTTGGCTCTGATCAAGAGGACGGGTGTAATTGATGCCGACAAGCCCATATCTACCCAAGTTCGAGTCCTGACCCTAAGCGAGGATTCTCCATATGAGACACTCCATTCCTTCATCAGCAATGCCGTCGCCCCCTACTTCAAGTCTTACATCCGCGAGTCTGGAAAGGCAGACAGGTGATTTAAAGAGCGATTTTAGTGTTTTTCCCACAGGACTGAGATCTATGTGTGGTGTTTGTAGTGTCTCATTTCCATAATTGGCCATAATGCAAAGCGCCAGAGTGGAGGTTTTTAAAACCTCTGACTCAGTTTTGGATGGGTAAAACGAAGATTGTTTTTTAGACTTATTGTATTTGTTTAAACTTTAACAACAGAACATGAAGCTATTGACTTACAGGTGTGTATTCTTTGCGCTTGTTAGACGTGTTAGAACACACATTTCTTCATTTCGCTGCAGAGATGGGGATAAAATGGCACCGTCTGTGGAGAAAAAGATTGCCGAACTGGAAATGGGCCTCCTCCACCTACAGCAGAACATCGAGATCCCCGAGATCAGCCTGCTCATCCACCCTATCATCACCAACATCGCCAAGCAGTGCTACGAGCGTGGGGAGAAGCCCAAAGTGACTGACTTCGGGGATAAAGTGGAGGACCCCACCTTCCTGAACCAGCTGCAGTCTGGAGTCAACCGCTGGATCAGGGAGATACAGAAAGTAAGCTTGTGTTGTGATAGATATTTTATTCATCTCTTTTGTCTTTTAATGCCAAAAATATGTTGTATTGCAAGCAGTTGTCACTTTCTGACATGTATACCATACGTACATATATTGACCTGTAGGTGTGTCACCGTAATCAATTTTGCTGGACGACAATTGTCCTACAAATTATTGCCAATGATATTATTATCAACTTTATTCTGAGACAATTTTTTCATCAAACATTTGGACAAGAATAAACATGCCTCTCGCCTTACGTAATTGAAATCTTGCACATCTGTGGCCATTGTAAAAAGTTCACTTACATTAACAAGCGATAAAAGGCAACAGTGTAAACACACTCGTAGAGCCTGAGTCACACACACAGCAACATAAGGATGTTCTGCTAAACTAACCCAGCCAGCTTCCCTTCACGCGCCGTATGAACAGTTTTTCCAGTATCAACACTTCAGAAGGGGGGGTTAGTGTTTGATGACATTCCGCCATGTTTGACTTGATTACCTGTTCGGTAGAGATAGAGATGAAGTAATCAAATATGCATGCCCATGTAAATATATTGAGGCTGGTAAAATTATTGAGTTTGTTTTTATTTATCAAGAGGTTAATTGATTTATTGATTATCATGACAGGGCTATTGGCATGTATATGTCATCACACCAGATAATACTAGTGTAATCATCTGAATGATGTAATAGCTTTCTGTGTTGGGTTCTGTATGACAGGCACAGACGAGTAAATGCTGGATCTTTTTCTGGAGTTTGCATGTGACTATCTGAGTGTAATGAAACTATTGAATGTAACCATGTAATCTCATGTGACGTTATGCATGATGGCGATTCACCTGATATGTTTTCCTCTAAATTATTGTCAAAATTATGTGACACAAGAGGTTGCATCAACGCCCCTCATTCATATTTCTCTGCAATCCACTTCCAGGTGACAAAGCTGGACCGCGACCCAGCGTCAGGGACAGCCCTTCAGGAGATCAGTTTTTGGCTCAATCTGGAGCGGGCTCTCAACAGGATCCAGGAAAAGAGAGAGAGCCCGGAGGTTCTGCTCACCCTCGACATCCTCAAGCATGGCAAACGTTTCCATGCTACTGTCAGTTTTGACACAGACACTGGTTAGTTGACCCTTTTAAATGTCACATTTGACATATATAGTACCTCACCTTTAGCCGCATTAATACATGTATCCTATTCTATTTGTATTGCGTCATAGGTCTAAAACAGGCGGTGGAAACAGTCAATGACTACAATCCTCTGATGAAAGACTTCCCCCTCAACGACCTGCTCTCCGCCTCTGAGCTGGACAAGATCCGCCAGGCCCTGATGGCCATCTTCACCCACTTGAAGAAGATCAGAAACACCAAGTACCCTATTCAAAGAGCACTGCGTCTGGTCGAGGCCATTTCCAGAGACCTGAGCTCCCAGCTTCTGAAGGTGTTGGGCACCAGGAAGCTTATGCATGTTGCCTACGAGGAATTTGAAAAGGTTTTACTATCTTTTTATGGTTCAGTCGCTTTTCTCTCTTGTCAACTTGAAGAAATCCTACATCATTATTTTAACGACTGTGCACAGGTGATGGTGGCTTGCTTCGAGGTGTTCCAGACCTGGGAGGACGAGTATGAGAAGCTTCAGGTCCTGCTGAGGGACATTGTGAAGAGGAAGCGGGAGGAGAACCTGAAGATGGTGTGGCGTTTGAGCCCCGCCCACAGGAAGCTCCAGTCTCGTCTCGACCACATGAGGCGCTTCAGGAGGCAGCATGAGCAGCTGAGGGCCGTCATTGTTCGCGTGTTAAGGCCTCAGGTATTGGTGGGGGCATGTCTGTATTGTGAGACTGCTACTGTGGGCTCACGCTTTGAACCCTGCTAGTTATGTGATATGGCTAATGTATGGTCGCAGTCTAATCTTGCAACATCGTACGCTTCAATCAGAACAGTCACTTTGCCTTCATACACACACCCTCATCACGGAAAACAGACAAGGAAATACTCATAATGCAAGCATTCAAATTGAACTTTTGCTCAAGTCTCAAGTTACAAAAATCTCTCTGTGTAACATCTTTTATTCCGGTGCACTCAAGTCTTGAAATTGTAGTTTATATTCTTCCAACAACTTTCTTTTTTACAGATTCATCACAGAATCAATTATTTTCCTAATGGCTCCAATTTGTCTCCAGGTTTCAGCTGTATCACAGCATGCCCCAGGAGAGACCGTGGAGCCTCAGGACATGAAGGTAGCCGGAGTTCTCTTTGACGCTGCTGACGCCAACGCTATTGAGGAGGTCAACCTCGCTTATGAAAATGTCAAAGAGGTGGACGGCCTGGATGTGTCCAAGGAGGGAATGGAAGCCTGGGAAGCCGCCATGAAGCGCTACGACGAGCGCATCGACCGTGTGGAGACCCGCATCACCGCCCGTCTGCGGGACCAGCTGGGGACAGCCAAGAATGCCAACGAGATGTTCCGCATCTTCTCGCGCTTCAATGCGCTCTTTGTCAGGCCCCACATCCGCGGTGCCATCCGCGAGTACCAGACACAGCTCATCCAGCGTGTGAAGGACGACATCGAGTCGCTGCATGATAAGTTCAAGGTGCAGTACCCTCAGAGCCAGGCGTGCAAGATGAGCCATGTGCGAGATCTGCCACCTGTGTCGGGATCCATCATCTGGGCCAAGCAAATCGATCGTCAGCTGACGGCATACATGAAGAGGGTGGAGGATGTTCTTGGGAAGGGGTGGGAGAATCATGTGGAGGGACTGAAGCTAAAGCAGGATGGAGATAGCTTCAGGGCGAAGCTTAACACTCAAGAGATTTTCGACGATTGGGCGCGCAAGGTACAAAGAGGATGCTTCATGATTTACTAAAAAAAATGATTTACTGAATAATTTGTTAAATTTTTGTACCAGGTACAGCAGCGGAACCTTGGTGTGTCCGGACGCATTTTCACTATTGAGAGCACCCGCGCCCGAGGGCGCACAGGAAACATGCTGAAGCTCAAAGTCAACTTCCTCCCTGAGATCATCACCTTGTCCAAAGAGGTGCGCAATCTCAAGTGGCTTAGCTTCCGCGTGCCCCTGGCCATTGTCAACAAAGCCCACCAGGCCAACCAGCTCTACCCATTTGCTATCTCCCTCATCGAGAGTGTGCGCACATACGAGCGCACCTGTGAGAAGGTGGAGGAGAGGTCATCCATCTCCCTTCTGGTGGCTGGGCTGAAGAAAGAGGTTCAGGCCCTCATTACTGAAGGTATCACTTTGGTGTGGGAATCCTACAAGCTGGATCCTTATGTTCAGAGACTGGCTGAGACTGTCTTCAACTTCCAAGAAAAGGTCAGTATGGAGGATTTAATATATAAAAACATAAAAAGTACTTTGCATTGACCGTATATGGTGTTTCCAGGTGGATGACCTTTTGCTGATAGAGGAGAAAATCGATCTGGAGGTCCGCTCTCTGGACACCTGCATGTTTGACCATAAGACCTTTTCTGACATCCTCAATCGTGTCCAAAAAGCTGTGGATGACCTCAACTTGCACTCCTACTCCAACTTACCCATCTGGGTCAACAAGCTGGACATTGAGGTGAGTGAGGAGCAATTGTGTTGTTATTGTTAGAAATAAACGTACTGGACTGACCTTAATCATTTCCTTGCATAGATTGAGCGTATCCTTGGAGTACGTCTGCAAGCTGGTCTCAAGGCCTGGACCCAGGTGCTTCGTGGACAAGTGGAGGACAAAGCCGACGTGGACATGGACACAGAGGCTCCTCAAGTGAGCCACAAACCTGGAGGCGAGCCCAAGATCAAGGTAGACATCATGGCCAAGTCACCAACAAACTTCCCCCTTAAAACACTAACACTTTCTTTCTGTAGAATGTTGTCCACGAGCTGAGGATCACCAACCAGGTCATCTACCTTAACCCTCCTATTGAAGACTGTCGCTACAAGCTCTACCAAGAGATGTTTTCCTGGAAGATGGTCATACTTTCCCTTCCAAGGATCCAGAGCCAGAGATACCAGGTCAAACATAATTTGATATAGGTCTTCGCCAAGGCAGATAAACAAGCTTTGATTGCAAATTTTTGGTTTATTTGTATTTTATTTTATTCAATTAAATCTGCCCATCTTCACCAGGTCGGGGTTCACTATGAGTTTTCAGAGGAGGAGAAGTTCTATCGAAATGCTCTGACCAGAATGCCCGACGGGCCTGCGGCCTTGGAGGAGGCCTACAATGCAGTGGAAGACATTGTCGGTGAGGTGGAGCAGTATGTCAAGGTAAATGTCATTTTCACAAGTTTGATTTATATGTTTACAGTCCATCGAGTCCCTTTTTCTTATTTATGTTGTCAACCGTCTTGCCTTTGTCCAGGTGTGGCTGCAGTACCAGTGCTTGTGGGACATGCAGGCTGAGAACATCTACAACCGGCTGGGCGAAGACCTCACCAAGTGGCAGGCCCTTCTTGTCCAGATCCGTAAAGCACGTGGAACCTTTGACAATGCAGAAACACGAAAGGAGTTTGGACCGGTGGTCATCGACTATGGCAAGGTAAATAACAATACTTTCAACTTTATTATTACGTTTCTATTTTACGAATGCATATTGACGAATACTATTGTTTGATCAGAATTGCTACATTTTCCTGCTCTATTTCTTATATTTCAGGATTTGCTCGTGCGCGCACTCAATATTATTTATTCATTGTTATCAGGTCCAGTCCAAGGTGAACTTGAAGTACGATTCTTGGCACAAAGAGGTGCTCAGCAAGTTTGGCCAAATGCTGGGCCAGAACATGCAGGACTTCCATGCCCAGATCTCCAAGGTATATCCTGATTAAACATGGCATTACTGTGACATTAATACTATTAGCAATACATTCCTGGTCATTTAACATTGTCTTGTCCCTTTTTCAGTCTCGTCAAGACCTTGAACAGCATTCCGTGGATACAGCCAGCACATCAGATGCAGTCAACTTCATCACATATGTTCAAACGCTTAAGCGTAAAATCAAACAATTTGAAAAAAATGTGGATGTGAGTACACAGTTATGCACACAATGTGTCTTCAAGGCCAAAGCAAGTGACAAACAGAATTCCACCTCCTTTGTTTTTCCATTAGTTGTTCCGTAATGGGCAGCGGCTGCTGGAAAAGCAGAGATTCCAGTTCCCTCCATCTTGGCTCTACATCGACAACATTGAAGGAGAGTGGGGGGCCTTCAGTGACATCATGAAGCGCAAGGACACTGCTATCCAACAGCAGGTGGCCAACCTGCAGATGAAGATTGTCCAGGAGGACAAAGCAGTGGAAAATCGCACAACCGACCTGCTCAACGACTGGGAGAAGACCAAACCCGTCGCTGTAAGAGACATAGAGAAAAGTGTGAACGCAAATGAAGCTCTTTCAGCACGGAAACCTAATTCTTTAGCAATATATGCACTGTACATCAGGGTAACCTGCGTCCTGAGGAGGCTCTTCAGTCTCTGACCATCTATGAAGGCAACTTTGGGCGTCTGAAGGTTGAAAGAGAGAAGTGTGCCCGTGCCAAAGAGGCCCTGGAGCTCACCGACACAGGCTTGCTCAGTGGCAGTGAAGAGAGGGTCCAGGTAAGAATCTAATTACGAAGATTAGCTGTCGTTTCTTACTTGAGAGCAGTAACTAATGACTGTAATGATTGTAGGTGGCACTGGAGGAGCTGCATGACCTGAAGGAGGTGTGGTCAGAGCTGTCAAAGGTGTGGGAGCAGATTGACCAGATGAAAGAGCAGCCGTGGGTGTCTGTTCAGCCACGCAAGGTAACACATGAGCAGGACTACTATAAATGCACCAATTAAGGCATCTATTCAATCAAATGCCTGGTTTCCTATAGTTGCCTGGTGCGTAGTAAACATAAGTATGGGCATTAATAGCTGTGGCTGACGAAGTATCATGAATGGTCAGCATCTTAGATAATGCATTAAAAAAAAATCGCTATTTTCTTTTTGTGTGTCGATAGCTTCGTCAGAATCTGGACGCTCTTCTGAACCAGCTGAAAAACTTCCAAGCAAGACTAAGACAGTATGCTTCCTACGAGTATGTCCAGAGGCTGCTGAAGGGATACCTCAAGGTCAGGCAGTTGTTATACTTCAAGACAAGAGGAAAACTGCTGTGAACTGAAATTGTAATCATCATTTGATGTTACTTTTAACAGGTGAACATGTTGGTGATTGAGCTGAAGTCAGAGGCTCTGAAGGACCGCCACTGGAAGCAGCTAATGAAGCGTCTACATGTCAACTGGGTCCTGTCAGAATTGACCCTGGGTCAGATCTGGGATGTGGATCTGCAAAAGAACGAGATGGTGGTGAAGGATGTCCTCCTGGTAGCACAGGGAGAGATGGCTTTGGAGGAGTTCCTCAAACAGGTACACTATCAGAGTAATATGCTCAGCACACTTCAATTCTTCAATTCAAAATATTAATAGTTTGTGCTGTTTTGCAGATCCGTGAAGTGTGGAATTCCTATGAGCTCGACCTGGTGAATTACCAAAATAAGTGTCGTCTGATTCGAGGATGGGATGACCTCTTCAACAAGGTCAAAGAGCACATCAACAGCGTGTCTGCCATGAAGTTGTCTCCTTACTACAAGGTATATGTTCATTAAAGCTTGTTTTACTTTGAGCCATTCCTGTATTAAAACTATTTTGTATGTCTTTCTCTTAGGTGTTTGAGGAGGACGCTCTTAGCTGGGAGGACAAGCTCAATCGCATCATGGCTCTGTTTGACGTTTGGATCGATGTCCAGCGCCGATGGGTCTACCTGGAGGGCATCTTCACGGGCAGTGCAGACATCAAACATCTGCTGCCCGTGGAAACCCAAAGATTCCAGAGGTAAACAATGAACCACCTTCATTTTTTTTCCAATAGACAACATGTAACCTAATTCTACATGAATGCTCTCTACAGTATCAGCACAGAGTTTTTGGCACTGATGAAGAAAGTGACCAAGTCTCCTCTGGTGATGGATGTGCTGAACATACAAGGGGTGCAGAGATCCCTGGAGAGACTGGCTGACCTTCTTGGGAAAATACAGAAAGCCCTGGGAGAATACCTGGAGAGGGAAAGATCATCATTCCCAAGGTAAGATGGCTTTCGGCTGGGAGCAAAATAAAACTATATAGTGGAGGATGTAGCACAACCTCCAATAGCTTGATGTCATGTTGTACATTACCAATTAAAAGTGCCTCTGTTGGTTGAAGCAAAGTAAGGACTCCTTAATATACCTTGCATTAAAACACTGTTAATCCGTGCTCATTTCCACACAATTGACTGATTTCTTCATCAATTCATCAACTTGCTGAGAAGTAGGAAAAAAATGACAAAAATAAAAACATTGGATCTAACAAATCTATCAGAAGCCGTTGCAACAGGAAGGTAATGTTTGGTTAAAAGTGTGTAACAACCAATGAAAACAGGGTTTATTATACACTCTTTGCAAATACCTATTGTCTAAGAAGTGTCACTTCTACACTGTATTGAAGGCAAAGAGGAAAGCAGTTTGTCTTTACTTTGCTATGTCCAGACAACTTTGGATGGTGAATGTGATGTTTTGATCAGATGACTACCTGGAAAAAATATTCATACACTTACACATTCAAAATTAGCTAAATTAGCCATGATACCATAAATTAGGTTGGTTTTCAATGTAAATGCTTTGATGACATCATGAGCTTTGTGAAAACATGTTGTATTGCCTTGCTCTCCATTGTTACCATCTTAGATTACTAAGGGCTCTGTTATTAGTTATCAGAGTTATTACATTTTGCAGCTAGATTTACCTTTCTGATGCTATATGTGTCTATTAACAGTTGTCTAGCAAAGTATGTTCAGGAAAAAAATGTAACACGTGTTTTTCCAGGTTCTACTTTGTGGGAGACGAAGACTTGCTTGAGATCATTGGCAACAGCAAGAACGTGGCCAAGCTGCAGAAGCACTTCAAGAAGATGTTCGCGGGCGTCTCCAGCATCTTGCTCAACGAAGACAACACTGAGGTTCTGGGGATATCATCTCGCGAGGGTGAGGAGATTCTCTACAAAACACCCGTCTCCATCACGGAGCACCCCAAGATCAACGAGTGGCTGACGCTCGTGGAAAAGGAGATGAGGGTGACTTTGGCCAAGCTGCTAGCAGAGTCTGTCACAGAGGTCACGGCCTTCAACAAGGGCACTGCTGTGGATCTGAGCCAATACATCAACTGGATTGATCGCTATCAGGTTAAATCTCATGCTGATCACGTTATTTCAAAGATGTGGCATGGTTGTAAAATGTGATCTCGTTGTCTTCTGTCCACAGGCTCAGCTGGTGGTGCTTTCCACCCAAATCGCCTGGTCTGAGAACATCGAGTCAGCCTTGACAACCGTCTCTGGTGGTGGTGACATGACCCCCATGCAAGGTGTGCTGTCAAACGTGGAGGCCACACTAAATGTGCTGGCTGACACGGTGCTCATGGAGCAGCCACCACTTCGCAGGAGGAAGCTGGAACATCTGGTGAGGGAGAATGCTTCTCTACAAGTGAATTTCTTTGACATTGGGACACAGTCTGACATCTTTCTGCCTCTCAGATCACAGAGCTGGTGCACCAACGTGACGTAACCAGGGCTCTGATCAGGAACAAGATTGACAACCCCAAGTCCTTTGAGTGGCTCAGTCAGATGCGATTCTACTTTGACCCCAAGCAGACAGACGTCCTGCAGCAGCTATCCATCCAGATGGCAAATGCTAAATTCAACTACGGCTTTGAATACCTTGGTGTCCAGGACAAGCTCGTCCAGACTCCACTGACTGACCGCTGCTACTTGACCATGACTCAGGCTCTGGAGGCTCGCCTTGGAGGGTCTCCATTTGGTATGCTTTTTTGTTGTTGTTGTTGTCGTCCACTAAACATTTGTTTAAATATGGAATATAAACTTTGTCTTATAGGTCCTGCTGGAACAGGAAAGACTGAGTCTGTGAAAGCTTTGGGCCACCAGCTTGGCCGCTTTGTCTTGGTCTTCAACTGTGATGAGACATTCGACTTTCAGGTATGTAACATACACTGCTTAAAATTTTAATCATCCACAGTAGTAGTAATTTGAATCATTTGTGTACCTCCTTGCCTTTAGGCCATGGGTCGTATCTTTGTCGGCCTGTGCCAAGTGGGAGCTTGGGGCTGCTTTGACGAGTTCAACCGTCTGGAAGAGAGAATGTTGTCTGCAGTCTCCCAGCAAGTCCAGTACATTCAGGTGGCCTTGAGGGAACACAGCAACCCCAACAGAGACAGGAGTATGTGGAAAACTAAATCATATTTTTCTTTATCGTGGTTCATTTGTTCCAGACCAATCAGTAGATTTCCTCAAAGTATCTTTTTTTTGAAAAGCCGCGTTAGTGAGGGAGCAATGTTCAAACCACAATGTATTGATGGACTATTGTAAACTGATGATGGAGAAAATTAATCTGAAATGCGATCTTTTGTCATCTGTCTAGGTGTGCCAGTCACCACAGAGCTGCTGAACAAGCAGGTGAAGGTGAGCCCAGACATGGCCATCTTCATCACCATGAACCCTGGCTATGCCGGTCGCTCCAACCTGCCCGACAACTTGAAGAAGCTCTTCCGTAGCTTGGCCATGACCAAACCAGACCGTCAGCTCATTGCCCAGGTCATGCTCTACTCTCAGGGCTTCCGCACAGCTGAGATCCTTGCCAAGAAGATCGTTCCCTTCTTCAAGTATGTTCTTGTGTGAGGAAAAACTACCTTTTAAGGGAACTTATCTACTAATATTTACCTCCTTTTCAGGCTGTGTGACGAGCAGCTGTCCTCTCAAAGTCACTACGACTTTGGCCTTCGAGCTCTCAAAAGTGTGCTGATAAGTGCTGGCAATGTGAAGCGTGAGCGCATCCAAAGAATCAAAAGGGAGAAGCTTGAACGTGGGGAAGATGTTGATGAGAATGAGATTGCAGAGAACCTTCCTGAGCAAGAGGTGAAAACAGTACCAGGAAGAAGCACTTAATATGGAAAGTGTTAAATATGACCTTCTGTTGCTGTAGATTCTGATCCAGAGTGTGTGTGAGACCATGGTACCCAAGTTGGTGGCAGAGGACATTCCTCTTCTGTTCAGCCTGCTGTCTGATGTCTTCCCCGGAGTGCAGTACATGCGTGGAGAGATGACTGCTCTGAGGGAGGAGTTGAAGAAGGTGTGCAAGGAGATGTACCTCACCTACGGAGATGGTGACGACGTGGGCAGTATGTGGGTGGAGAAGGTAAATACATCGCTCTTGATGTGCCAACCCCTACATGGTTCTATCCCAATGCATTATAATGCATTAAATGTTGCTGTATGATTTTCTTACTAGGTGCTGCAGCTGTACCAGATAACACAGATCAACCATGGTCTCATGATGGTAGGACCTTCAGGTAGTGGAAAGACAATGGCTTGGAGGGTGCTGCTCAAAGCTCTGGAAAGGCTGGAGGGTGTTGAAGGTGTGGCCCACATCATTGACCCCAAAGCCATTAGCAAAGATCACCTGTATGGTACGCTGGACCCCAACACCCGTGAATGGACCGACGGCTTGTTCACACACATCCTCAGAAAGTGAGTGGTTGAGAGTGAAGTGATATGGCCTCTTTTTGTGATTTATTTATGTTTTTGATGGTAAACTATTTTCTTTGAATTCCAGGATTATTGACAATGTTAGAGGTGAATTGCAGAAGCGCCAGTGGATCATCTTTGATGGAGATGTGGACCCTGAGTGGGTTGAAAATCTCAACTCTGTCTTAGATGACAATAAACTGCTCACACTGCCAAATGGAGAGCGTCTCAGCTTGCCACCAAATGTAAAAGCAGCTGATTTTGTCCCCCCCCCCCCCCCCCCTCCCTTTGTCTATTTGTTTTCAACTCTTTGTCATTCACCCCCAGGTACGTGTTATGTTTGAGGTCCAGGACCTCAAATACGCCACCCTGGCCACAGTCTCTCGTTGTGGAATGGTGTGGTTCAGCGAAGATGTACTCAGCACAGACATGATTTTCAACAACTTCCTGGCTCGCATTCGCAGCATCCCCCTGGATGAAGGCGAGGATGAGGCTCAGAGGAAGAGGAAGGGTACAGAGGATGAGGAGGAGACTGCTTCGCCAATGTTGCAGGTATAATCGCTCACATCTTCTATCGCAGCGTCAAAATGTTAAGACGTCTTGTTTTTGTCACACCAGATCCAGCGTGATGCCGCTGCCATTTTGCAGCCGTACTTCACCTCCACTGGCCTTGTCATCAAGGCCTTGGAGCACGCCTCCAAGATGGAGCACATCATGGACTTCACCCGCTTGCGTTGCATGGGTTCACTGTTTTCCATGCTGCACCAGGCTTGCCGCAATGTGGCGCTCTACAACAACAACCATCCTGACTTCCCGATGCCCATTGATCAGCTTGAGCGATACATGCAGGTATGTCATCTGCTTTAAAGACTGCTGTTGTAAAAGTTGTGCCTCGTTTAATCTCTGGGTGCATTGTCCACCCAAATACCCCCACAATTTAAAATATATAAGGGGCAGCTGTAATTACCTATACTACAGCTATATTTCCAACAGTTCTGTTGATTTTGCTTACACTGCAGATGCAACATATCGTGTATTGTACCTCATCAGGAAAGTCAACAAAGAAACAATGAAACCTGTGTTGAAATTAATTAATACAAAAAAATACCCCAAACCTAATACACATTTGCATGGTCTCAGAGCGATGAAAGGTCAATTTGAATACTTTTTGTTACAGAGGTATCTAATCTACGCCGTGCTGTGGTCCTTCTCTGGTGATGGCCGGCTGAAGATGAGGGCTGAGCTAGGGGAATACATCCGCCGCATCACCACGGTGCCCCTCCCCACTGCTCCCAACATTCCCATCATTGATTATGAGGTACTGATGACTTGAACCCAAACCTCACACACAGCTTTTCACAATTACAATATTGTCTGAAGTAAATAGCCATTTTCTTCTGCCTCATGAGCAAATTCTCTGTTCTTCTCAGGTTTGTATCTCTGGCGAGTGGCAGTCTTGGCAGGGTAAGGTGCCCCAGATTGAGGTAGAGACCCACAAGGTGGCCTCGCCGGATGTCGTGGTCCCCACCTTGGACACTGTACGCCACGAGGCTTTGCTGTACACCTGGCTGGCAGAGCACAAACCACTGGTGCTGTGTGGACCTCCTGGCTCTGGAAAGACTATGACACTCTTCAGCGCCCTCAGGGCCTTGCCTGATATGGAGGTGAGAAACATGCTTCTTTTCCCTTCTACCTGTGTATTAGAAACTAATGTATTAATAATGAATTATTTAATTTTTCCCAGGTTGTTGGACTGAACTTCTCCAGCGCCACCACCCCAGAACTGCTGCTCAAGACCTTCGACCACTACTGCGAGTACCGCCGCACTCCCAACGGCGTGGTACTGGCCCCAGTGCAGCTTGGCAAGTGGTTGGTGTTGTTCTGCGACGAGATCAATCTGCCCGATATGGACAAGTACGGCACTCAGAGAGTCATCTCCTTCATCAGACAGGTACAAGGCGCTGTTTAAGAACAAGGAGAACGAGCAGCACCACATGCAGTATCTTTGTTTTACGATAACTGATGCGGTGTCATTTTCCGTGTACAGATGGTGGAGCATGGAGGCTTCTACCGCACCTCAGACCAGACTTGGGTCAAACTGGAGAGGATCCAGTTTGTGGGTGCTTGTAATCCTCCTACTGATCCAGGCAGAAAGCCTCTCACACACAGGTAGCAATATAAGAGTCCCAACACCGAATATCCCTGTGAGCAGCCACAGCAATAACATGTAATAAAATCGTTGACGTTTCATAGGTTCCTGCGTCACGTTCCTGTGGTGTATGTTGACTATCCCGGCCCAGCCTCTCTCACACAGATTTACGGCACCTTCAATCGGGCCATGCTGCGCCTCATCCCCTCTCTTCGGACCTATGCTGAACCTCTGACAGCTGCTATGGTGGAGTTCTACACCATGTCTCAGGTAAGGGCGTAAATGAGCTTTTAATTATAAGTTTTGTGCAACTAAACAATTTTTATGTTTGCACTTCTTTCAGGAGCGTTTCACCCAGGACACACAACCTCACTACATCTATTCTCCCAGAGAGATGACCCGTTGGGTGAGGGGGATCTTTGAAGCCCTGCGGCCACTGGAGACTCTACCCGTGGAGGGACTTATCCGTATCTGGGCTCACGAGGCTCTGCGCCTCTTTCAGGATAGGTAATACAAGTTTGCTAAGATTATGTCCTAAATGTCCTTTTCTGCTCCTTCAGTCAATCTTCTTGTATTCCTCTTGTTTGTTACCAGGCTGGTCGGTGATGATGAGAGAAGGTGGACAGATGAGAACATTGACGTGGTTGCTCTCAAACATTTCCCCAATATTGATAAGGAGAAGGCTCTCAACAGGCCCATCCTTTACAGCAACTGGCTCTCCAAGGTAAACCTGTTCACCCTACTACTACTACTAATAATAATAAATAATACATTTTATTTGTATAGCGCTTTTCAAAATACTCAAAGACACTTTACAGAAGAATGGAGTTGAATAAAAGCAAGTAAACAGAGTAGAAGACACACCAAAACACAACATTCATTCGTTAATACACAGTTAAAACATGAGAAAAAGCGGGGCGGGGCACATACTGCTAAAATAAATAACATATCAATGCATTTACAATTCTGTGTCTTGTTTTACTGAAGGACTACATCCCAGTAGAACAAGAGGAGCTGAGGGATTATGTGAAGGCTCGTCTTAAGGTCTTCTACGAGGAGGAGCTGGATGTCCCTCTAGTGCTCTTCAACGAGGTTTTGGACCATGTTCTCAGAATTGATCGGTAAGCTTCAAGGCTTACGCATTATAAGAAATAGGTTGTCTGGCATTTACATATAGAACAAGGAAATGTCTTTTTCTAGAATCTTCCGCCAGCCACAGGGACATCTTCTGTTGATTGGTGTGAGTGGAGCAGGGAAGACTACTCTGTCTCGATTTGTTGCCTGGATGAACGGACTTAGTGTTTACCAAATCAAGGTTGGTGTTACAAATTTGTAAGATGTCCCCCAGCCATACTGTGTCCATATTCATGTGTAATTATCTTTTTTGGGGGGTATTTAGGTACACAGGAAATACACCGGAGAGGACTTTGATGAGGACTTGCGTACAGTGCTTCGCCGCTCTGGTTGCAAGAACGAGAAGATCGCCTTCATCATGGATGAGTCCAATGTGCTGGATTCCGGATTCCTTGAGCGAATGAACACCCTGCTGGCCAACGGAGAGGTAACTTCCACTTTTGGAGCACTTTTGCTTTTTGTGGAGTTCAGTTTTGAACATTCCATAATCCATAGCGATATATGGATATATAGTGAATCCACATAGTGATAGATATATATATATATATATATATATATATATATCTCACTATATTGACAGTTACTATGGTACCCATTATGTCATTGTATGGTCATATCACCTCGTACTTCGGTACGTGACAAAAAATTAAAAATAAATAAACAAATAAATAAAGTTGAAAACTTAAATTATATTAGGAAAGCAGGAAGTGAACAAATGTAACAGTTACTGATTGTAAAAGTACCAGATGGAGGGGTAGGATTTAATAAGCTTTGCTTCTTCCTACTCCTTTTGGACATGTGGAACTGTGAACTCATTATGTGATGCATTCAATTGTAATCTGATGCATGTTCAAATGAAATAAAACCATTACCATTATATAGGTTCCTGGCTTGTTTGAGGGAGATGAGTATGCCACCCTCATGACTCAATGCAAGGAGGGAGCGCAGAAAGAGGGACTCATGCTCGACACCCATGAGGAGCTCTATAAGTGGTTTACAAGCCAGGTTATCCGTAACCTCCATGTAGTTTTCACCATGAACCCCTCGTCGGAGGGCCTGAAGGACAGGGCGGCCACATCTCCAGCCCTCTTCAACAGGTAAAGAAATCTAAAACAATCCACGTAGTACAAGGATGCAAAACGAAATCTGTGCTCTAGGTGTGTGCTGAACTGGTTTGGAGACTGGTCAACCGAGGCTCTTTATCAAGTCGGGAAGGAGTTCACCAGCAAAATGGACCTGGAGAAGCCCAACTACAAGGTGCCAGACTACATGCCCATCGTCTATGACAAACTTCCCCAGCCACCAAAGCACAGGGAGGCTATCGTCAATGGCTGTGTGTTTGTACACCAGACATTGCACCAGGTAAGGATCTCTGCATTCTAACGTATGCGTTTTGGCAAACATGCTTCAAATGTCTACTTGTCACTAGGCTAATAACCGTCTTGCTAAGCGAGGTGGTCACACCATGGCCATCACTCCTCGCCACTACCTGGACTTCATCAACCAGTATGCTAACTTGTTCAACGAGAAGCGCAGCGAGCTGGAGGAGCAGCAGATGCATCTCAACGTGGGTCTCCGTAAGATCAAGGAGACTGTAGATCAGGTAAAAAAAAAAATTGTGCGTTGAGTTTGCTTATTTTCTGGCAACACAATTGTAATCACTAGTTATCATCCAGGTGGAGGAGCTCCGTCGTGACCTCCGAATCAAGAGTCAGGAATTGGAGGCGAAGAACGCTGCTGCCAATGACAAGCTCAAGAAGATGGTTAAAGACCAGCAGGAGGCTGAGAAGAAAAAGGTACATTTTTATTTATATTGCTTTTATCAGAGATGGCCCTTTCTGATATTGATATCAGAAGATGTTAATGCAAGAAGTAAAAGGGGAAGCTTTCGTGATTCCAGGTGATGAGCCAGGAAATCCAGGAAGCTGTGTACAAGCAGCAGGAGGTGATCAAGGACAAACAGCTGCGAGTCAAACAGGACTTGGACCAGGTGGAACCAGCTGTCGTTGAGGCTCAGAATGGTATGTTGTGGGTTTTAACTTATTCGTCTTCTACGCTGTGGGTTACTTGTGTGAAGTGACAGCATGACATACCAACCGATTTGAAATTAAATAATTAATTAAAATTAAATTCTAATTTACAGTGGGACCTTAAGAGTCAAACACAATCTGCTCTGTGACCTTGGTTAACTTCCAAGTTCTAAATTCAAAGGGAACAATGTAAAACTGGTCATCATAAAACCGTAAACTGGACAGGGAGTGTTTAAAGTAACATAACTGCTTCAAGAGAAGTCAACCTCTCTATAATAAAACTAAATTAAGCAAAATTACTCAAACTGACCAACTGAAGATGGAAGAGGTGTTTGCAGAGCAACACTGTTAACTTGTGCTGTTTTATAGGTATTGTTCAAATTAATTAAATCTATCATATTTTACACATATATATTTATATGTGGATCTATGGTTATCACACATTTCTTGAATGTGATCACTTTTGTTGTGACATTGTTTGGTTTTTGTTTTTTTTTTAAGCAAAAAAGGTTATATGACTTTGAGGTAAAATTTACCCAAAACATTTAATTTCTTTTACTTCTGGCTTCTACTATTTGCTGTACAAACTTTTATATTGGGTGTATAAGGTGTCTTCCCAACTCACTACTTCAGTTTATAATCTTACTGCGTTGACATAAACTACACTTAACTAAACCACACGTGTTAATGTGAAATTGCTAGCTGTTAAGTCCATTAAGAAGCAGCACCTGGTGGAGGTGCGTTCCATGGGCAATCCACCTGCGGCCGTGAAGCTGGCTCTGGAATCCATCTGCTTGCTCCTGGGCGAGAGCACCACAGACTGGAAGCAGATCCGATCCATCATCATGAGGGAGAACTTCATCCCCACTATCGTTAACTTCTCTGCCGATGAAATCAGGTGAAATGAGCAGTTTGTGACACTGTGTTAACTAAAACGTGTTTTTTTTTTCTCCCCCCACCTTTTTCCCTTCTTTGGTGATTGTCAATTCTCTACTGCTTTTTCCCCCAAACACATTCTACCTGTAATCTAACTAGCGGTGAGCTCAATTAAACGGCAGCACCTGGTAGAAGTGCGGGCAATGACCAATCCCCCTGCTGCAGTCAAACTGGCCCTGGAGTCAATCTGCCTTATGCTGGGCGAGGAGACCAATGACTGGAAAAAAATCAGACAAGTTATGATCAGGGATAATTTCATCAGCAGCATAATCAACTTTTCCTCTGAGGACATGAGGTAACAGCCGGTGTCCCAATGGAACATCTTCCTGGGTTTCCTCAGACCGAAGAACAAATGATGTCATTGAATCAGTCCACC
The DNA here is from genome assembly GCF_030265055.1 of Doryrhamphus excisus. Classification (NCBI taxonomy): domain Eukaryota; kingdom Metazoa; phylum Chordata; class Actinopteri; order Syngnathiformes; family Syngnathidae; genus Doryrhamphus; species Doryrhamphus excisus. The sequence continues at coordinate 8,870,308 of NC_080478.1, forward strand.
AATCAAGTCACACCATATTGATTTTATGTTAGATTAATTACTGCAAGTCCTCAAATAGTGGCCTCTGCTGTTAATTATGGACACTATGTCTCAATTAACATTTTCGCGATCATCCAGAGCATTTTTCCCTCTCTCATTCTGTAGCGTCATCGGTAAATCCCTTAAGTAAACATGCAACAGAAACATTGACATGGTCTTGCTTCAGCTGTACTTTTCAGGCAGATGCATCTGCATGGGGGACGTTCAAAATGCAGTCAGGTGTTGTCTGTTAATACGACTTAAGGTGGCAACAACACTCTGTAGCGCTATTTGAAACCAACTAGAAAAAGATCAACAACGTTTGGTGATATTTTGTGGCAAGATTGAGTCACATGGGAATTGGTTAGTGGTATGTTCAGGGTATATTTAACACTTGCACACTAATATATAAATGCAAACCTATACCAGTCTCTAGAAACCTGCAAGGTATGCTGGGTAACTTTGCGTTAGCCACTATACACGGGTCACCGCAAGTCATTGAGGTCTCATGGTGTGTCTCGCCGCTGCTGTAATAGACACCCCCTTAAATAAATTCCTATTATTCGGTGAATTTGAGTAACAAACAACCCCAAGCCACTCTTTGAGGAATGTATGTATGTCTATAATACGTTGTAAGTTATTACAGTGTTACTGTAGTCTAAAACCATATTGGTTTGTTTCTGTCTAGTGATTCCATTCGGGAAAAAATGAAGAAGAACTACATGTCCAACCCGAGCTACAATTATGACCAAGTGAACAGGGCCTCGCTGGCTTGCGGGCCTATGGTGAAATGGGCAATTGCTCAGGTAAGGAGTGTCCCATTATATCAAAATAACAATGTCGGATAAAAGAGGGTTTGACTTTTGTGCACTGTGTGGGTATGGTGTGACTTCTATAGCTTAATTATGCCGACATGCTGAAACGCGTGGAGCCTCTGCGTAACGAGCTTCAGAAGCTCGAGGATGACGCCAAAGACAACAAGACGAAGGCAGAGGAAGTGGAGCAGATGATCAGGGACCTGGAAGCTAGCATTGCTCGCTACAAGGAGGAGTACGCCGTCCTTATCTCAGAAGCCCAGGCCATCAAAGCCGACCTGGCTGCAGTGGAGGCCAAGGTAAGCAGTTTTACACATCACTATTGCCCTGACCACTATGTCATATTTTGTGTTGTGCGTTTCTTAAAGCTGTTTAATCCGTGCAGGTGAATCGCAGCACAGCCCTCCTGAAGAGCCTGTCAGCTGAGAGAGAGCGCTGGGAGAAGACCAGTGAAACGTTCAAGAACCAGATGTCTACTATCGCTGGTGACTGTTTGCTCTCTGCGGCGTTCATTACCTATGCTGGCTACTTCGAACAGCAGATGAGACAGAACCTATTCACCACTTGGTCTCATCACCTGCAGCAAGCCAATGTACAGGTAAGCTGTTGTGACCTACATACTTTACAGATGTTTCTGTTGTCTGGCAGGATCATACATTTTTACTGGCTTTTTATTTCTTCCTCAGTTCCGAACCGACATTGCCAGGACAGAATACCTATCCAATGCAGACGAGAGACTCCGCTGGCAAGCCAACTCTCTCCCAGCGGATGACCTCTGCACTGAAAACGCCATCATGCTCAAGAGATTCAACAGGTCAGTACACACAAGCCCACAACAACTGAATACTTCCACAATGGGAGTTTTAATGTTTTAACTTGTCACAACCTCCTCTAAGATACCCGCTAATCATCGACCCATCTGGCCAAGCCACAGAGTTCATTATGAACGAGTACAAAGACCGCAAGATCACACGAACCAGCTTCTTGGATGACGCCTTCAGGAAGAACCTGGAGAGTGCCCTGCGATTTGGAAACCCACTGCTTGTTCAGGTATTGCTTACCATCAGGATATATATTTTTCCCTTTTTTATGTTCTACGTCTTTATTGTCTTTTGAGCTGCCATTATTGGAGTCTGACTTTGTTTTGTTGAGTAACTTTTTGTGAAAACTCATAAATTAATGTTTTAACTTTAATGATGATTTGGACTGCATGAGAAAGTGGGAAGACATTATTTACTAACAAGTCTATTGCACAACACACAGCTTGATGAGTTCTTTGTAAACTGCTGAATAGTAGTCGTCTCTTACTTAGCGCTTTTGACCCAGTGCCAAGAACCTGGTGGTTATTTGGGGTTAATTCAATATAACGTTAATTTGAACATTTACAGTAGCAAGCACTGTTTTTAATATCCTTTTTTTTTTTTTTTTTGAAGGATGTTGAGAGTTACGACCCCATCCTGAATCCGGTGTTGAACAGAGAGGTCCGTCGAACTGGTGGGCGTGTCCTCATCACCTTAGGAGACCAGGATATCGATCTGTCTCCTTCATTTGTCATCTTTCTCTCAACACGAGACCCTACGGTAAGAAGGAAAAAAATTATTGTTGTTTGCATGGACAGCTTTACATTTATGGTGTATTTCTAAGTTCCTGACTGGTATCACCGTACATGCAGGTTGAATTCCCACCAGACCTGTGTTCTCGTGTGACGTTTGTCAACTTCACGGTGACTCGCAGCAGTCTGCAGAGCCAGTGTCTCAACGAGGTGCTTAAAGCCGAGAGGCCCGACGTAGATGAGAAACGCTCGGACCTCCTCAAACTGCAGGGTACGGGACAAAATCAGCCCATTATCTCATGGTTTCAAGTCACTGATCTACACTTGTCTCTTCTCCGCAGGCGAGTTCCAGCTGCGTTTGCGTCAGCTGGAAAAATCCCTACTGCAAGCGCTGAACGAGGTTAAAGGGCGCATCCTCGACGACGACACCATCATCACCACCCTGGAGAACCTGAAGAAGGAGGCCGCCGAGGTGACCAGGAAGGTGGAGGAGACTGATGTCATCATGGCCGAGGTGGAGGCAGTGTCGCAGCAGTACCTGTCCTTGTCGTCAGCTTGCAGCAGCATCTACTTCACTATGGAGGCTCTCAACCAGGTCCTAACTGACTCGCACTCCTATAAACAAACAGAATTACACATGCTTTCATAAGCTCATCTTATTTGTTTGTATCTTGCTTCAGATGCACTTCCTGTACCAGTATTCTCTTCACTTTTTCCTGGACACCTACCACACTGTGCTGTATGAGAACCCCAACCTCAAGAGCATCAGCGACCACATGCAAAGACTTGTTCTCATCACAAAAGACCTTTTCCAGGTAGGAACTGGAACTTGTGACAACAAAGTTGTTCCTCCTTGTATGAAATGTTTTTCTCTTCTGTAGGTGGCGTTCAACAGAGTTGCCAGGGGAATGCTGCACCAGGACCACATCACCTTTGCCATGCTGTTGGCTAAGATCAGCCTGAAGGGACTGAACAGGTCAAGATTTAGCCTTTTGGTAATTGTCTGCACACCATTTATAATTCTAACTGGTCCTTAACGTTTTAGCGAGCCATCATATGACGCAGAGTTCCAGCACTTCCTGCGTGGTAATGAGATCGTGCTCACTGGCACATCCCTGCCCAAAGTGAAGGGTTTGACCTCTGAGCAGAGCGAGGCCATGATCCGCCTCAGCCGCCTGCCAGCATTCAAAGACGTGGTGGCCAAAATTCAGGCTGATGAGGTGAGGACACTGACATGCAAGTTGGCTTGGTGTTTACCCAACTGTCATACTGTATGTACGTCCTGTACTATGACAATAATATGTGCTTGTTATGCTACGTTCACACCGACGCCGAATCGATGGCAAATTAAATCGTCGAGCAAAGCGGCGGCAAAGCGTAACAAAGCTTAATGAAAGCGTAAAGACCGTGATACAGCGTAAGAAAGGTTTGAGCAATTCGGGACATTCGGCAAGAGCGCCAAAAATTTTTTAACTGTTTAAAAATTTGAGGCGATCTGTCACGAATTGCGTAAAGCGAGGAGAGCGTATTAAAGCTTATCAAAGCGTCACAAAGCTTATCAAAGTTTTGCTCAAAGTGTAGGAAAGCTTAACAGAGCTTGGTTCAAAGGATCAATGCTCTGGATCAGAGGCGGGATGCAGTCGGGATCTCAAAATTTTCCATTGCGTAACAGAGCTTAACAGAGCATAAACATATCTGAGGAGATTGTGAGATTTTTTGAAAAATGACGCCGAATTCGTCGCCGAGTCAAAGCGCAACATTCGGCGTCGGTGTGAACGTAACATTATGGTCTCTTTGTTTTGCATGCTCAGCAAATCTTTATGTGGCTTGAGAGTAACACCCCGGAGCTGGCTGTTCCTTACCTGTGGTCAGAGGAGAAACAGTCTAGTAAGTTTATTTTGTTGTTATTGTAATAGTCCACATTTGCTCCTTTTAACTCAAAATATGTGTTTCTCGTGTTTATCCTCTTCCTACTCAGCTCCTATTGGCCAGGCAGTACACCAGATGTTGCTGATACAGACTTTCCGCCCAGACCGCCTGTTGGCAATGTCTCACATCTTCGTTGCAAAGGTTCTGGGAGAGACCTTTATGAGCATCATCGAGCAGCCCATCGACCTGGCCAATATTGTGGATAGTGAGGTACTAATTATCTTTTTAAATTATTCCTAATAGAAGTCATGTCAAGTGTTGTTTCAATTTACAAGCCCTCTTGTACCTACAGGTGAAGCCCAGTACAGCCGTACTGATGTGTTCTGTTCCGGGTTATGATGCCAGCGGTCTGGTCAGAGACCTGGCTGCAGAGCAAAACAAACAAATCACTTCCATCTCCATCGGTAAGTACCAACTCAATTTCATACCTGATCTTACTCAAGAATGATGCTGATTTATGTTTCTTCATTTATCTCCAGGTTCTGCTGAAGGATTCAACAAGGCAGACCGAGACATCAACACTGCTGTCAAGTCCGGCAGGTGGGTGATGCTGGAGAACGTCCACCTGGCCCCAGGCTGGCTGATGCAGCTGGAGAAGAAGCTCCACTCTATGCAGCCACATGCTAGCTTCAGGCTCTTCTTGACGATGGAGATCAACCCCAAGGTATCACATTCCACTGGCAGTTCATTATCTTTTCTGTCAGGATTCTTTTTTTATTTTTTGCCCAAAAATTCCAGTATACAAACATTATCAGGACTTTACCAGGTGCAAGGACATATCACGAGTTAATCAGAACCTGTTGACATGGAAACGCCATTGGAGAAACTTGTTTTGGAGACAGGGGCTCAAGCCACAAGCAAATAGTCATAACACAGGATAGGCTGTTCTGCTAGGTTGGAAATCAGTCCTGACCTTAATTAGCACATTAGCAGAATGTAAATATAAGATTTCCATCAGAATTTGGTGGTTATTTTTACATTTTGTGTTTTAAGCCTGGTATTGACAATTAATAGCACTTAATGAAATTGGGGCATAATGGAGTACACTAGTTCAACCAGCAGGGGTGCTGTTAAATGAATTTTAACAGCTGTAATTTTCAGTTAAAGAATGTTGAGGGACAAGGTTAGTTGAGAACATTCATCAGTCCCTTTTTATAATAAATAAATAAAACAAATTTCCCAGCTGCTCCTCGGTACAGCAAATACAGCGATGTCATACTTGTATTTAATTGCATGATGTCCCTAGTGATATTCTGTGGTGATCACTCACCAAGCGTTTCCAATTTCAATATGGAAAGGAAAAGATTCCCAGTCAATCAGTTCTTGTCTGCATCTTAATTTGAAATCAGTTGTCTTTTCTTTGTAGGTCCCAGTGAATCTCCTTCGTGCCGGTCGTATCTTTGTCTTCGAGCCTCCTCCTGGTGTAAAAGCCAACATGCTGCGCACCTTCAGCAGCATACCAGTTGCTCGCATGTGCAAGGTCATTTACAATCAATTCTTACCTTGTACGCCGTCCCTACAGTTTACCATCTTAACTCATTGTTGCTGTGTGATTGTTGTACAGGCTCCCAATGAGCGTGCCCGTCTGTATTTCCTTTTGGCGTGGTTCCACGCTGTCATCCAGGAGCGTCTGCGCTATGCACCGCTGGGTTGGTCCAAGAAGTACGAGTTTGGAGAGTCTGACCTGCGCTCCGCGTGCGACACTGTCGATACCTGGTTGGATGACACCGCTAAGGTTTGTTGTTAAAGCATACACACACATACACATGAATATACTGTAAATGACACTGCTATGCTCACAGGGTCGTCAAAACATTGCTCCAGACAAGATACCCTGGGCAGCTCTGAAAACACTGATGGCCCAGTCCATCTATGGCGGCCGTATTGACAATGAGTTCGACCAGCGTCTGCTAAACACTTTCCTGGAGCGTATTTTCACCAAAGGCAGCTTCGACAGCGAGTTTAAACTGGCGCTCAAAGTTGACGGACACAAAGACATCAAGATGCCTGATGGTATTAGGTCCGTATTAGGTCTCTTTTCTGGTCAGCATCACCCAACGTTTTCTTACACAAAGTGTATGAGTTTTGTTATTTTTTTTCCCCCCAAAGGCGTGAAGAGTTCATGCACTGGGTGGAAATGCTTCCTGACACTCAGACTCCATCTTGGCTGGGGTTGCCTAGCAATGCGGAGAAGGTCTTGCTCACCACTCAGGGTACACTGCCATCATTGCTCTTCAATCACTTGTACTCTGATCCCACTTGCAGCACCATCCATCCATCCATTTTCCTTCTCATTGAGTCAACACATATTAACCATCTTCTTTCTATCCAAGTTCTCCCTCATCTTCACTTGGACCCCATTTTTAGATGCGGAGATGTTAGACGTGCTTATTCCTCTCCTCATCTTTATATTGGTCATGGAGCAGCGCCCAGTGCAGTTGTGGATATTATTGTCATTGTTGTTGTACAGTTTGTGTTCCCTTTGTAAGCGTCATCTTTAGAAGGTAAAAGGAGTGTGTATCCTCACCCTCCAGCAGCTGTATTTCACAGCCAACATGTCGCTTTGCTAAGACACCATTCCCACCCTCCGAAGCGTACTCCCACCCCCTTCATGCTTTCACCAGTCACTTCATTAGGCACACATGGGTTGTAACCATGTAACACTACCTGCATGATGACATAATAGCATCACTCAATTGCTACAAATGTGATGAACATTTAATTGAGATTGAGATATACTACACCACCAGTTCATGTTGTTTAAGCTTTGTGGCACAAGTGTACCTAATAGTAAAAGTGGCTGATGAATGGATACCCCCTTAAACAACTCCCTACCTTTTGCTAATGAGGCATCCAGACACTCCCCTTTATCACCAGACACCATGCAACTTATTTCCTCATATAGAGGTCAGAGGTGCAATTATTGCTATTACTTTAATTAAGGTATACTGTTGTAGAAGAAAAAGACATGGACCTCAGCAGAGTGTTCTGAAGATGTCACTCCCTGGTACATAAACATGGGTGCACACATTGTGGACGGAAAACAGTGAAGATCCGTATTTCATAGTATACATGTTAACAGCTCCCTTTTTTACCACTAAGCAGCCATAGAAACACTTTACATGCATATACAGTAATCTTAGGTAATTGTAATTTAAGTTTTTCTTAAGGAAAAAAAGGCAGCCGCAAATGGAAGGAGACATTTATTTCATTTGATTGAGGCACAGTGTCTATTGGAAGGATGGCCACTATTTGAGGGAATAGTATCTATATAAACGACACAAACGATATACTCATTGTATTGTATTGCCTGAAGCCTTGTCTGTCTTATACAACTCCCCCATTTTGTTTTCTGAAGCAACTCCAGCTGACCCATCACCAAGATAAGCTTTGTGTTCCACTTATTAATTTGTCGTCCCTGCTCACTCCCTTCCCTCCTTCCTTCCCTTCCTCCCTCGCCGGGTTGCGCAGGCACTGACATGATGGGTAAGATGCTGAAAATGCAGATGCTGGAGGATGAGGATGACCTCGCCTACGTGACCGAGAAAAAGGAGTGCACATCGTCCACGTCAGATGCCCAGCCGGCCTGGATGAGGACGCTGCACACCACCGCCTGCAACTGGCTGCAGCTCATGCCTCAAACTGTCAATCCTCTCAAACGCACAGTGGAGAACATCAAGGTAACCAGCTGGAGGCCGCTTTACATTTTAATGTTTGTCACTGACCACGCAACAAGGTAAAAACTACCCCATGATTGCTTGCCTTTTTTTGTGTCACCGTCCAAGCTTTTCATTGGCTGCTTCTTTCCTTCGCCAGGACCCACTGTTCCGCTTTTTCGAGCGTGAGGTGAAAATGGGTGGCAAAATGCTGCAGGAGGTCCGCCAGGATCTGTCAGATGTGGTGCAAGTGTGCCAGGGCAAGAAGAAGCAGACCAACTATCTGCGTACTCTTATCAGCGACCTGGTTAAAGGTATATTATGATTTATTCATTTTTGGAAAAACCCTACTAGAGTAAGGGCGTGATGTTAGACCCACGATGTAGCGAGGGACATCTACACATATTACAGTATAGTGTGTAATGCTACCACAAAGTTAAATGTGCTGGGTGAGTTACAAAGAGTACATTAAAATAATATACAACAGATGTCCAACTTTTATTAACTTAAAATTATTTTGAAATAAAATTGAGGAGTATTTTAGTAATTTTCCTATTTGATATAAGTGAAATATCTGACTTATTTGTGTGATTTTTATTATTTCATTTAAATATATGCATTCTTTGCATATAGTTATGTCTCATTTCCTTGACAAAATTCTAAAGTTATTGAAAAATATACTTTGAACACGTAATTGTGATTATCGGTAGTACTAATCTTTTGAGTTGACATTGGCAGTAAAAATATTAAAATATATAAATCAAATTACGGTATTTATTATTTCATTTAAATATATGCATTCTTTGCATGTAGTTATGTCTCATTTCCTTGACAAAATACCCTAAAGTTATTGAAAAATATATTTTGAAGACATAATTGTGATTATAGGTAGTACTAATCTTTTTAGTTGACATTGGCAATAAAAAAGTATTAAATCAAATAACGGTATTTATTATTTCATTTAAATATATGCATTCTTTGCATGTAGTTATGTCTCATTTCCTTGACTTCCTTGACAAAATACCCTAAAGTTATTGAAAAATATACTTTCAACACATTGTGATTATAAGTAGTACTAATCTTGAGTTGACATTGGCAATACAAAAGTATTAAAATATATAAATAAATAAAATTACAAGGTATTAAAAATGAGTGAAATAAAGGTGGGTCCCAGGTTGAGACCATTTGAGAATCCCTGATTTAGAGCATATAAAATAGGCATTTTTAGGGAATTTGTGCTTGTCCATTATTTGCGGTATTTTGCCAATATTGTAATCCCCACAAATAGCAGGGATTTACTGTATAGTGCAAAGTCATTCTTTTCTACCTGGCTTTCCTCCAGGCATCCTCCCTCGCAGCTGGTGTCGCTACACGGTTCCCGTCTCCATGACTGTCATCCAGTGGGTGGCGGACTTCAGTGAGCGTATCAAACAGCTGCAGCAGATCTCCCAAGGAGCTGCGAGCGGGGGTGCTAAGGAACTGAAGGTAAACATTTGTGTAATATAGAAATATACAATAAATGCAGTATGTCCTTTGTGCTTTTTGAATGTAATGACATGGTACCACCAGTAACATGAAGCTGATTTATGTGGGGATATTCTTGTAACTGTCCTGTAAGTAGTAATAGCACGCATAACTAAATGGGTCAAGTTGGTGTTGGTTACATAGTAGAAATTTAAAATGGAACCACCACAACCCTCATACAGTAAAAAAAAACCCAAAAAACAACAAGTTAGTATTTGGCGACAGGGATAAGTGGGGAAAAAACTGTTAGCTCATTCAATGGCAGCCATTGTTCAAAATTCAATCCTTTTGAGTGCCAGCCATTCTAGACTATTTGGACAGCACACAGAATGCACAATGTTTGGTTCTATGGCTAACAGTAAACATACTAAACACATAACAAAACATAGCATAATTTCAGGAAAATATCAGTTCCCAACAAAAAAATTTTTAAAAACCCCAAAAAAAGCATAACTTTCACTTTGATACATTAGCGTTGCCTTTGTAACAGTTGAAATATCTGGTAAAGCACCACAACTTAAACAACACATAAAGGGGTTGTTTTACATCAAAATAATGTATTTGAAATATATCAAGACCTATTTACAATTTTCACATTTGGAATTAAACTGTGTGTGTGTGTGTGTGTGTGTGTGTGTGTGTGTGTGTGTGCGCGTGTGCGCGTGTGCGCGTGTGTGCGCGCGTGTGTGCGTGTGCGCGTGTGGTCACCTTCTGCACACGACACTCATGCTCTGCCAAGTCTGCCTTGCCGTTGTGTGTTTTTGCTCATTTTTTTTCCTGTGCCACACTTTGAACACGTCTGATCTTCAGCCAACATCTAATTTATTTTCCTAGAACATCCACGTGTGCCTGGGAAGCCTGTTTGTACCCGAGGCATATATCACCGCCACCCGCCAATATGTTGCCCAAGCTAACAGCTGGTCTCTGGAGGAGCTGTGCCTGGAGGTCAACGTCACCACCGCCCAGGGTACCACCCTGGACGCGTGCAGCTTCGGCATCAAAGGTCTTCTTCTCAACACCTGCAAAGGAAGTTTTGTTTTTTTTGTAGGAGTGGTTCTCACACAGACTGTGCACTCTTGTAGGACTGAAACTACAGGGAGCAACATGTGCCAACAACAAACTGTCCCTGTCCACGACCATCTCCACTGAGCTACCTCTCACTCAGCTCCGCTGGATCAAGCAAAGCAATGCTGAGAAGAGACACATGGTAGGACAGGAAAAGCATCTCCCCTGTGCTAAACCTCTTTGCAAATATTTTTCTTTTTATCTCTGCAGGTGACTCTGCCCGTGTACCTGAACTTCACAAGGTCTGACCTCATTTTCACCGTCGACTTCGATATCGCCACAAAGGAAGATCCGCACAGCTTCTACGAGCGTGGAGTGGCAGTCCTGTGCACAGAGTAGAACACCATCATCATCATCATAGTTAACCCCAACCCATTAATCGTCCATGAGTGCTACATATTAACCATTTGTTTTAACGTTGTTGCTAGCCATAACGCTATTCTAGTACTTTGTGTAGCGGTAGTGAACACAAATTATGGATTTTGGGAAGTGTTTTGCAAAGGTCTTGAGGGAAGTTGTCAGATGGTAAATGTCAGAAATCGAGAAAGTTGACAAGAGAAGTTGGTTTTTATGAAGGAATTCGTATGTTTTTTGTAGATTGAATAAAGCTTGCACAACCGAAAGCTGCCATTTATTGTACTTTGTGCTGTTAGCAAATGTGTGTGCACCATTACATTTTTCCCCCCAATGATAGGCAACAGATCACTTTCGGAGCTCAGAAAGTTGAGCTGGAGGCATGCATGTTACAGTCCACATGTGCGGATGACGACCGTTGCCATGCAAGACAGCTAAAGTAACCGCACTGTGAAACACAATCCTGTATAGTCATATATAGACTATAGTCATATAGTCTACTACATATCATACTACTCAGGACTGCGGAGACAGTTGATATTTTAAAAAGAAGATTAAAGACACACCTTTTTAATCAGGCTTTTAACTAATATTGTCAAGCTTTTATTATGTTTTCATCCTTTTAGTCTGATTTTATGTTCTTATTCTTCAGCTTTTAACTCCAGTGTTTTGTTTTTATCTTTTTAGTCATATTTTTTGCTCTTGGTCTTCAGTTTTTAACTCCAGTGTTATGTTTTATCTTTTAGTCCTATTTTATGCTCTTAGTCTTTAGCTTCTAACTCCAGTGTTTCCTCAGGGGGGTCCTCCACACTGGGGGCTGTTCGGGTATGCTGAGGGGGTGCCATCCTTGGGTCCCTTCGACACGGCCGGCTGGGGGTTCCTCCCTTTAATGTGGGGGTCCGCCCATCTAACGGAGTCGGGGGGCCCGGGTGCTGGTCCTCCGATGGCACGGCCTGCAGCCCCTCCCAGTGTGGACGGCCCCAAAGGTGGCGTTTCCTTGTTCCTCAGTACCATGCCATGTCTCCCTACTGTGTGTGATTGTGTGCTTGCGTGTGTGTGTGTGCGTGTCTAGTATGGAGGGTGGGAAGAAGGGGATTTCTTTTTGCTTCATTGTTTTCCTTTTTAATTGTGGAAATTGTTTTAATTCTGGAAAGCACTTAGTGTTGCATCTCCTTGCAGGAAAAGTGCTATACAAATAAAGTTGATTTGATTTGATAATAATTACATCCAGCCTTGCCTTAATTTATCACATTATTTCTTGCAGCTAGGAGATAAGGGCTAATTTCCCCCCTTGGGCATGCGTGGGTGTTCTCTGGGTACTTCGGTTTCCTCCCACATTCCAAAAAAAACATGCATGCTAGGTTATTTGGTGACTCCAAATTGTATGAATGTGAGTGTGAATGGTTGTTTGTCTATATGTGCCCTGTGATTGGCTGGTGACCAGTCCAGGGTGTACTCCGCCTCTTGCCCGATGACAGCTGGGCTAGGCTCCATCATGCCCACGACCCTCATGAGGATAAGCGGTAGAAAATGGATGGATTCTTGCATCACACGTTCTGACACTCCGACAGGTAAGTTACCGAGTACGAATGAGGCATGAATGTAGTGAGCTGTAGTGATGCTTATGGATGTGCAATACCGCTGATTCTTCAGATGATCTGTACTGTTCAGACTGAACTTGAAATCGAGACCAGGAATGTAACAAAATGGAGAGCATACAAGTATATTCAAGAGTACTTCAACAAACCATTGCAAATACAATCGTGGCCAAAAAAGTGATTATTGAATAGCATGGTAGTGCTAAAGTGGCTGCATGTTAATGAAAATGAGGTTGCCGACCCCTGTTCTAAGTAAACTTCCACACCATACATCACAGACTGAAGTCATGTGAAAATTAAGTACCGTAGTCCCAAATGATTTGAGCGTTCTGAGAAATTTGAAAAAAATGTGTCAATAATCACTAACCAGAAAATACATCCAAATAAACACATTGTGGAATAACTCCAGGGTAGAAGGGCACCGTGACACTTGCTCATCAAAGTCATCAAACAATGTTTGCTTCAGTTTTAGATGCGTTCACTTCTGACATGCTTGCTTTGTCAATGCATGTCGATAAATTAGAGCTGAAATGTTGCCAGACGTAACAACAAAACAAATGGCTCACGGCTTCAGTTCAAACAGAGTGCTGCTAAATAGAAATTAAAGCATTCTTAAATTGATCATGCAAAGATGTGTGTCCTGCTCATTCCATCCATCATCTGTGTGTGAGGACTTGGGACGTGGACCACATCGAGGACTGGCGTCATCAAGTGTTAACCCCAATTCCCACCTGACAGCAATATTGTTCGAATCTTTGTAATACTATTAAAACAACCAGAAAGCATTGTTGCAAACATGGAATCTGTACCAGCAAATGCTTCCCCAACAAAAGTAGTGACATTTTTCTTTTAGTTTAGGTCACAAATTTCCGAGATACAGTATTGAGTCAAAATGGGAAAAAATAATGCAAAATAAGGATATGTTCAGGAATGACCTTGTTCCTTAGTGTATAAGAAACAAGCCAAATAGTGCTGTTCAGATACCAAATAAAGGGAACTTTGTACTTTAGCTTCATTCATTCATTTTCTGCCGCTTTTCCTCACGAGGGTCGCGGGGGTGCCGGAGCCTATCCCAGCTGTCTTTGGGCGAGAGGCGGGGTACACCCTGGACTGGTCGTACTTTAGCTTGTTTTTCATAACATATTCAATCACCTGATACATTAGTTAAGCAGCACAGTAATCAATTGATTTCCAATTCATCTCATCAAAATAAATAATCCCAGAATATTTGTTGACCGATGTAAATACAAATCTTAGGTCATATCACCTTTCAGTTGAAGAAACAATCTCGTGATCACGGTCTTGGTGATCACTGCCTTACAGTACAGTATTCGCCAACGTTGCCTTTAAACTGTACGACTTGCTCACAAATAGTCTATGATTGAGATCAAGGCTTATTGTTATGTACCAAAGCATTGACATTGTTGTCCTTAAACCGCTTTATGACTACTTTGGTGGTACGCTTAAGAGTCATTTGTCAATTTGGAAGACCCATTTGCAGCCAAGCTTCGACCTCGTGTCTGATGGCTTGAGAAGTTGCTTAAATATTTCATCAAAACACCCCAATACTTCACAGTTGAGATGGTGTTGTCAGGTTTACAAGTTTACCTTTTTTTCTTCGAATGTACTCACATTTCAGACCAAAATACGTTCATTTATGGACACATAACTGTCCTCTAGCTGAGCAGTATGATGCCAGGACGTGCACGTGTTGTTTATGCATAATTAGTTTGAATAGATGAGCAGGCACCGTCAAGCATCTGGAAATTGCACCCAAAAATGAACCAGACTTGTGGAACCTCACAGTTCTTTTCCTGATATCTTGGCTGATTTCCTTTGATTTTCTCATTATATTAAACAAGGAAACCGTGTGTTGGAGGTGTGGCCTTCAAATACATGCACAAATGTGCCTCCGACTAACTCACATCTGTCAGAATCTTCCGAAATCATGTCATCATTATGTGGGCATTATCTGGACAAAGTAACACCTTAAAAGACATTCATTCATTTTCTACCGCTTATCCTCATGAGGGTCGCGGGTGGTGCTGGAGCCTATCCCAGCTGTCTTAGGGCGAGAGGTTGGGTACACCCTGGACTGGTGCTGTCAAGTTATTGGAGCCACCTTATTGTGGCTGTGGTGTTTAGAGAGGACCTACATGGTGAGTCATTTGAGGAAATGCAGAAACTAATCTGTACATTTTACTATTACAATAATTATTTTGCGGGCTGCACGGGCGGTCTAGTGGTTAGCACACAGACCTCACAGCTAGAAGACCAGAGTTCAATCCCACCCTCGGCCATCTCTGTGTGGAGTTTGCATGTTCTCCCCGTGCATGCGTGGGTTTTCTCCGGGTACTCCGGTTTCCTCCCACATTCCAAAAACATGCTAGGTTAATTGGCCACTCCAAATTGTCCATAGGTATGAATTTGAGTGTGAATGGTTGTTTGGCTGGCGACCAGTCCAGAGTGTACCCCGCCTCTCGCCTGGAGAGCTGAGATAGGCTCCAGCACCCCCATGACCCTCATGAAAATGAATGAATGAATGTTTGATCTGGGTGTGTGCTAGCATGAATTCACTTGACACCGAACAAAATACGAACGCTTGTGCTCAACGCTGACATAATGTCATCAATTGGCGACTCCAAATTGTCCATAGGTATGAATGTGAGTGTGAATGGTTGTTTGTCTATATGTGCCCTGTGATTGGCTGGCGACCAGTCTAGGGTGTACCCCGCCTCTCGCCTGAAGACAGCTGGGATAGGCTCCAGCACCCCCGTGACCCTCATGAAAATGAATTAATTAATTAATTAATGTTTGATCTGGGTGTGTGCTAGCATGAATTCACTTGACACCGAACAAAATACGAATGCTTGCGCTCAACACTGACATAATGTCATCAATTGGCGACTCCAAATTGTCCATAGGTATGACTGTGAGTGTGAATGGTGACCGGTCCAGGGTGTACCCCACCTCTCAGCTGGGATAGGCTCCAGCACTCCCCGCGACCCTCGTGAGGATAAGCGGTAGAAAATAAATGAATGAATAATTATTTTGTATGAAGTTATTTCATGGGTTTCAAAATTTTGTACTAATTTGCTGTTTGACTTTTTGTGAGAAAACTTAAAAAAGTTCCCTTAAAGTGAAATACATCCAGTAAACATTTTACAGCATGGAAATCCTCACAAATACGGAACAAAAACAACGCTTCAATAAATGAATAACTCAATCCCTATTTATAGTTTGGCCTACAAGAAAAAAAGAACAGTATCTCCTGTTAGTACAGAGCTGGACATTTGCAATGACATTCTCTGTGCTTCATGACAAAGTGCATTAGCTTTCTTTAGTAATATTTTGATGCCGAGCATCAAGAGGAGCTATCATCATTCCCAAGCAGCACCTCCTCCTGCTGTTCCTTTTTCCTCCTCCTCCTCCATGTTGACGACACATTGCCTCTTTCTGTGGCCCAGCTCCATCCCATCAGCTGTGGGGACAGCCAGTTTCCTCTTGAACAGAACCCTGAGGTTACATGTGCTGCCGGGGGATCTGTCAGTGGAGCTCTCGGGCATCTGGCTGGAAGTCGGGGCAGGGTTATTGAGTTGTGCATTGATGTCTGCTCCGTTTGACATCTCCTCCACAGGTTCTCCGCCATACAAGTCCGTGTGGGAGGACATGGAGAGCAGCTCGCAAAGCCAAACCTCCGAGTCCTCCGTGCACTTCATCTGGACGTCCACAAGATGCTGCTGCTCTGTTTGTGTTTTCAGCACTTGTCTAAAGCCAGTATCTGGAGAATAATGAAGGATAAAGCGCCTGCTTTTATGTGAGAAGCGACCTCCTCCTCCTTTTCTATGCTGTCTCGTTCGCCTGCTGGGGGCGTCCTTGTCATCAGAATCCTCAGAGCTGCCATCATACGGATCCAAAAACTACAAGAATACACATACTTGGGCTTGTGTAGAAGTGCTACTTGAATATGGCTAAACAATAACGTCTTACCAAGGAGTAACAGCCATGTCTTACAGGAGGTTCAGGCAATGTCCGCCTTAATGTGCCACTCTCTGGTGCACTGCTCACACATTCCTGACACAAAAATAGCGTTTGAGTCAAATTGTCTGAGGATTGTCCAGTGCCTTGGCAGACGGCCCATCAGGTCCTCAAGCTTACATTTTTGTGGGTCTAGCAATTGACTTTTTTGTTACATAACCCTTGTTACTGCCTCCTGCCTCAGCAGCAATGACATGCTGCGAAAGGCTTTGCCAACGCGGTTCACAAATCAGACCGTGTTGGCCTTTCCCATCAAGAATACCCAACAGAAAATTAGATTCACCCTCGACCATCTCTGTGTGGAGTTTATGTTCTCCGGGTTCTCCGTTTTCCTCCCACATTCCAAAAACATGCTAGGTTAATTGGCGACTCCAAATTGTCCATAGGTATGAATGTGAGTGTGAATGGTTGTTTGTCTATATGTGCCCGGTGATTAGCTGGCGACCAGTCCAGAGTGTACTCAGCCTCTCGCCCGAAGACAGCTGGGATAGGCTCCAGCACCCCTGTGACCCTCGTGAAGATAAGCAGTAGAGAATGAATGAATGAATTTCAACTTTTGATCAGATGATGAACAGCCTATTTCACTTTAATGCTTATTTGTAATAAATTGCTTACTCAATTTTTTTTTTGCCTCACTCCCATTTCAAATTCTACTTTGAACCTCCTCATGATAAAACAGTGCAAAATGTAAATTCTTGCAATTTTTCAACTGGTCTTAAAATTGTATATCTTAAATGCTCCAATCAATGCATCTATTCAATTAAAGTATACTCTAGTCACAAAAGCAACAGACAGCTGGGATCTCTAATTAGCATTGGGTCCAAAAACTTTGGTATAATCAACACACCATCATCACAAATAGATTACTGCCCTGTGGGAAACAACATATTATTTGAATGTAAAGTTTTTGAAATAATCATGTATAATTTTTGTTGACAGTAACAGAGATTACCAGTTTGTAGCCTACTTTGTGGTTCTTGTTTCCATGCAAGTTGAAAATAAGTTAAATGGTAAATATATTCTAATTAAAAACACAAAAACTGTATGTTAAAACAGCTTACCATAGTGCTGGTGTCAGACCACCTTGGACTTATCTCAGAGTCTGAATCAGTGCTGGACTCCACTTTACACATCTCCTGAATAAAACACAAACACATTCCATCTTCAATGTAGCCAACATTGAATTAATAAGATGCCATTGTGTCAGTTCACCATGTATTTGAAGGCAAGCTGCTCCATGTTGCTGGATTGGCCACCATCATTATGATCTGCAGCACACAGACAACACAATAACATACAAAAACTAGCTATGTTGCGATTTTAGTTAAAATTCACACGAAAAAAAAAACAACCGTCGACTTTTACAATGTTCAGTTAATTAATGCTGACATATTCACCTGGAATTAAATGTTGTCTTCTCCTGGAAGCCATATATGTGTGGACTTACTGAAACAATGCTAGTATAGATAGTGCTAATGTTGTCGATCCCGCCGTAAAAAACGACTTAATTAACAATTGATTAAGGTTTGCTACTTCCGCCACAGGTGTTTTCCTCCCACTCCCGCCATCGATGTTCATTACTGTTTAACAAAATAAAACTTCCGGAGTAATTAATCTGATATTCAGAAACATCCGCAGTAGGTAGAGCTTGATTGGTTTGATTTCCGGTAAAACAACAACAACAACGTACAAGTAAATAAATAAATGTATAAATAAAGTGATAAATCTGGGTGAATGTCATACTAATATGTGTAGTTTACCAAGTTTCTGGATGAAAGCAATAGTACTATTACTCGTTTCTAAAATCGGTCCACCTAATATTTAGTATTTGGAATGATGAAAGTAAAAAAAAGATCATAGATATAAAATTAGTTGTTTGCTTATTTTATTTTAATTATCATGATTTTTAACAAAATCAAACTTATTTTAAAAACTTACAGAAATAGTAATGTTCTCAATAAATATTTCAATTCAGAAATCAGAATCAGAATGCCCTTTATTGCCATTTTACATATAGTAGAATGAAATTGCAGCAGCTCCATTTTCAGTGCAAGACAGTATGACAGTACCAAATATAGAAATAGAAAATAAATAGAAGAATTAGAAGAATAAGAGGGGGGAGGCCGAATGTGTCCAGTTTTGTGTTTAGAATGTCCGGGATGATGATATTGATGGCTCAACTGTAGTCAACGAAGAGCAATCTGGCATAGGCCTGCTGCTGTTCCAGGTGACTCAGCACAGCATGCAGAGTTGTTGTGATGGCGTCCACTGTAGATCTATTCGTCCAGTGGGCAAACTGGTGGTGGTCAAGTGTGGGGGGATAGTCCTTGATGTGTCGGAGTACCAGTCTCTCAAAACACTTCATGATTACTGGGGTGAGGGCCACAGAGCGGTAATCGTTGAGGCTGTTTGGAGGTGATTTCTTCGGGGTGGGGGTTATTGTGGCTCATTTTAAGCATGTTGGAACGATCGTTTGGGTCAATGAGAGATTAAAGATTAAATAAATAATAATAATAAATAAATGAAAGATCGTGGCGAACCTTGGTGAATGTCATATTGCTTTCCCAAATGTTGATGTTCAGTTTCCATAACGTGTACACTTATTATTTAGTATTTATAAGTAAATTAAATATAGAAAAAATTTACATAAATATTTAACACTGTAGTTGTCTTGCACACAAGCTCCTCAGTTGTGTTGCACACAAGCTCCTCACTGTACCATTATAGTCATTGTATTTGAACAAAGTCAAACTTCCGGTGATTTTCAAGATAAAATTCTAATTATCTATAGAAAGTGATTGATTGGCTTAATTTCCGGTAAACTTACCAAACTACAAATGCTAGCCATGAATAAATAAACGAATGAACAAATGCAATGGCAATCCTAAACTTATTAATGTAAATAGCTGTCATTGTGTATTCCAATGCCGGTTCGCAGTTGTACGGAGGGAACCAACGAACTTGACTACCATGGCCCGCACCCCCTCCTGCCGTGCGTAAGATCCGGCCTAGGGGAAAGGGATGAATGTTAATTTCAAAGATGGCGGCGGAGGGAGGAGGGAAGGAGATGAACGAAATTAAAACTCAGTTCACCACCCGGGAAGGCGTCTATAAACTCCTCACTCACTCCGAATACAGCCGTCCGAACAGAGTGCCTTTCAACTCGCAGGGTTCCAACCCGGTCAAAGTCTCCTTCGTCAACGTCAACGACCAGTCGGGCAACGGCGACAGGATCTGTTTCAATGTAGGCCGTGAGCTCTACTTCTACATCTACAAAGGCGTTAGAAAGGTACCGTGCTAACATGCTAACTGTCAACGGACTCTGTTTCCGGGGGTTTAGTGCCTCTCCTTGTCGATCACATTCGGGCGAGTAGTCGCCTGGTTGTGGCTGTCCGTTCGCTGTGTTTCGGTCAACTCTGGCAGGTGTGTGACTTTGAAATAAGCCAACAGGCTAGCTAGCTTCAGTACTAGCATACTAGTTAGCACAGCGACTCAACTAGCTGTCGAGGCCAGATGCTACGTTCAACTCCGAAGTTGGTCATTTTGTTCGTTTATTCACCGTGTTTGCTTTGGGAGTTGTGTTGAAATGTATTTATTTGAAATTTAGAACGGTTTAGACTGCCAATAACTTGTGTTGACAAGTGACAGCTCCATTGTTAAACCACCTGTCGACGCCCCATATTCTGACAGGTGTCCATTTAGCTTTGTTATTATTGTTTTGAATGGAGTTAGCCAGCTAAGTTGCATCTAGACGGGTTGCTAGGACAAATTATAGCCAATGGTAATGCCACCGAGTATGCTACTTTGTATTTAGGAATGTCTTAGGAATAATCATCCTTTGGTTAAAAGTTTGACACTGTCATGCAGCTAATGTCAATTTAATTCAACAATATACTGAACATGCCTCCCATCTCAAGGTCTTGAATTAGGTGAACAAAATAATAGAAGTACCCTCTGTGTGATTATAAATATCAAGAACAAACGACTTGTGTATAGTATCCCATTGTTATGGCAGTAAACAGCAATTTCTTCCAACAAGTCAGCTGACTGCTAAATTGAAGCGGAAACAGTGCGGGTCATGTGTGTCGTCAATACCTAATATAACCACAGTCACCACAACTTGGAGCAAATGTGTACAGTGAGACTGTGAAATGTCGACGTCATGGTCGCCTCTTTGCCAGGTATTGCTTAGATGATGCATGCTTCGTCATATGCAGAGATTAAGGCTGTTTCAGGTTGGAAAACTGCTATGTGCTTTGAAATTATTAGTTTTTTTTAACTGTGATGTGTATGTATTGATGTAACAATGTAAAAGTGCTTGACATTGACTTGGTGTGATGTCTGTGAACAGTGTAGTACTAGCAGTCACTGTTTTATTAAGTGGACAACATCCAGTGTGACGTGTAGCGGAAGTTTCCATTGCAGCGGTGGTGTTGACTGTAAATAATCAACCAACAGGATGACTGTTGTAAGGCTGCTTGAGATACCTGTATGTAGTATCTGGCTGTATTTTCCAACATCATGTGTGTCCCATTGTGGTCATCCCACCCCTCCAGGCTGCCGACCTGAGCAAGCCCATAGACAAGCGCATCTACAAGGGAACACAGCCCACCTGTCATGACTTTAACCACCCCACTGCGACGGCTGAGAGCGTGTCCCTGCTGGTGGGGTTCTCCGCAGGGCAAGTGCAGCTCATTGACCCTATCAAAAAGGAGACGAGCAAGCTCTTTAATGAGGAGGTAAGTCTTGATTGTTGATTGTTTTTGACCTACAATGAGGTAATAGTGACCTACCAGGAAGTAAACAAAGCTTTGTCGGTGGTTTGTCCGGGTACTCTGGTTTCCTCCCACATTCTAAAAACATGCTAGGTTAATTGGTGACTCCAAATAGTCCATAGGTATGAATGTGAGTGTGAATCGTTGTTTGGCTGGCGACCAGTCCAGGGTGTACCCCGCCTCTCCCCTGAAGACAGCTGGGATAGGCTCGAGCACCCCCGTGACCCTCATGAAAATGAATGAATGAATTAATGTTTGATCTGGGTGTGTGCTAGCATGAATTCACTTGACACCGAACAAAATATGAACGCTGGCGCTCCACGCTGACATAATGTCATCATAGCCCATCGTCATGCATTCACGCACAACATCAGCATTTGGGAACAACAATGAATGAGGAAAAATATTGTGTTTGTGGCGGACAAAGTTATACGTAACTCTCTCTTTGTCTCACGGCAAAACGATGGCGCGTTCAATGACCACTGGGAAACACATAAAAAAACAAAAGAACAAACTATGGGCTTTTAACTGTATATTCATTCATTCATTCATTTTCTACCGCTTTTTCCTCACGAGGGTCGCGGGGGGTGCTGGAGCCTATCCCAGCTGTCTTCGGGCGTAAGGCGGGGTACACCCTGGACTGGTCGCCAGCCAATCACAGGGCACATATAGACAAACAACCATTCACACTCACATTCATACCTATGGACAATTTGGAGTCGCCAATTAACCTAGCATGTTTTTGGAATGTGGGAGGAAACCGGAGTACCCGGAGAAAACCCACGCATGCACGGGGAGACTGTATATTATTTTCCAATAAAATAACAGCCCTTGTGCTGTTAATATGCATTTACATATAATTTGATTTTGTTATTTACATTTTTTTTTAACATTACCGAAAAGTTCTCCATGGCCCGGTTTTTAGTGTGTGCGCCCAGCATCAATGCTCATGCGCCCAAACAGGATTCTCAATCTGTACACAATATTGCATTGTGGAAATAGTTATTATAAAATTAAATATTAAACCAATACTTTATAAACAGAGTGACTCAAAGTAATCCACATAATGGAAATCCCACTGTACACACTGTCTTAAAATTGCAGTACTATGTTGCAGTATTGAAGTGAAGTGATGGCACATGTGCTGAAGCCCAAATGAGTGCAGCGCAGTGTGAGTGCATGTTAAATGTGCCCTCACATTCCTAAACTTTACTTCCAACTATAGCTGTGTCCCAGTTATGAGGCACAGACATCTAAGGAGGCCACACCTTCCAAAACACCTCCAAAAGCCAACCATTGTTATTTAAAGAGACAGTCTAGCCTTGGGGAAATTCTTGCTTGTGGCGCATGTTTGCCATCCTGATGTCATGATGCTATTAATGTCAGCTATTTTATTTTTTGGAGATCCCTGAAAGTTGAAGATATGGCACTATATTTCCAAAACCCACATTTGTGCTGCCATATTGTGCTGTACTCTGCAAAACACAGGAAAAAGAAGCCGCATTTGTTATGTAATTTCCCTTTAAATACGTGAATTGGGACATGGCTAATGTTTGCTTTGTGATGCTATTATCCTGACATTGTTTCACTCTTCTTTGCCAGAGACTAATTGACAAGTCCAGAGTCACATGTGTGAAGTGGGTACCATACTCTGAGAACCTCTTCCTTGTGTCGCATGCAAGTGGGAATATGTACCTGTACAACGTGGAGCACACGTGTGGTACCACGGCGCCCCATTACCAGTTGCTCAAACAGGGCGAGAACTACTCTGTACACACCTGTAAGAGCAAATCCACGCGCAACCCCCTCCTCAAATGGACAGTCGGCGAGGGCGCCCTCAATGAGTTTTCCTTCTCCCCAGACGGCAAGTTCCTGGCCTGTGTGAGCCAGGACGGGTTCCTGCGTGTGTTCAACTTTGATAGTGTGGAGCTCCACGGCACTATGAAGAGCTACTTTGGCGGCTTGTTGTGCGTGTGCTGGAGCCCCGACGGGAAATACATTGTTGCGGGCGGCGAGGATGACCTTGTGACTGTGTGGTCCTTCTTGGACTGCCGCGTCATCGCCCGGGGTCACGGCCACAAGTCGTGGGTGAGCGTGGTGGCGTTTGACCACTACACTACCAGCGTGGAAGAGAGCGACCCGCTGGAGTTCAGCGGCAGCGACGAGGACTTCCAAGATCAGATGATCAACTTTGGGCGGGACCGGGCCAACAGCACGCAGTCGCGCCTCTCCAAGCGCAACTCCACGGAGAGCCGGCCTGTGAGCGTCACATACCGCTTTGGCTCAGTGGGCCAGGACACTCAGCTGTGCCTATGGGACCTCACCGAAGACATCCTTTTTCCACATCTTCCACTCTCAAGGACACGGACGCACACTAACGTGATGAATGCCACCAGCCTACCGGCAGGTGCTACCATACTCGCCAACACCTCTAGCAACGCTACCAACGGAAACAACAGCGGCGCCAGTACACCTGGCGTGAACTCGGTCTCAACAACATTACCACGCTCCAACAGCCTGCCTCATTCCACCGGCACCACCCCCACCGTCACCACCACAATAACGACGACAACAACGACAACAACGATAAACAACAGCAACAAAGCCGTGGGTGGCGGCGGCAGCATCATGGACAGCGCCATTGCCACAGGCGTGAGCAAGTTCGCCACGCTCTCGCTGCACGACCGCAAGGAACGCCACCACGAGAAGGACCACAAGCGCAACCACAGCATGGGCCACATCAGCAGCAAGAGCAGCGACAAGCTCAACCTGCTGACAAAGAGCAAAACGGACGCTGCCAAGACGCTGGGCACGCTGCTGTGCCCACGCATGGAGGACGTGCCGCTGCTCGAGCCCCTCATCTGTAAAAAGATAGCACACGAGAGACTGACTGTACTCATATTTTTAGAGGACTGTTTAGTGACTGCTTGTCAGGAGGGATTTATTTGCACATGGGCGAGGCCAGGCAAAGTGGTAAGTTCTTTTTAATGGAGGGGAAGTAAAACTCTCTGTCAAATGTTGAAGCTGGTGGTAGGTTGGAAAAAACTGACAAGCCAGACGTCATCTGAGTAGCAAAAGTTAGCTTTGAGGCTTAGGTGAGTCACATATCGCCCCCACTCCCCCCCCCCCCCATCCCTACACTGCTTTGCCGATTTAGGATACATGACCAAGAGGGGTTTCCTTTGTGTCGAGAAAGGAGGAAGACCTTATAATTCATAGCGTACTCATCAGTCCTGTCACAGTGCATTATATCCAAAAAAACCATGCCTTGCGTCTCAGCTGCTTTGCAAATGAAACTATCTCCTCTGCAACGATGCTCACAGGTTTATTTGGCGGCCATTATTACGTCCATCAGTTGGTCTGTTAACAGAAATACACAAAAAGAACAAGGAAGAATGAACGATAATTTTTTTTTGTCCTCAAATGTTTCAGTGCACAACACGTGAATCTTAATGACAATCTTAAAACATTTTAAAATATGATTGCAAACAAAATCTGACACTTATTAATTCATGATATTTTCATACTAACATTGTGGTTTTCATTAAACATTTTAGTTTACATATTGCAACTGTGGAATTCGAACCATTTTCAAAAATATTCAACTTGTATTTTTTTTTAGCAAGCTATATGAAGTGCAATATAGTGGTAAGCCAAATTTGTGCCATTTGTTTTAATTTGCGTGGCATTTGAGCATATTCTAGACATAGTCGGTACAGAGTACCGTATGTTTTATTCATTTTCTTTTTTGGTTTAATCCCCAACTATTTTGTGCATTTTGGCTGACTCAGAAGAAGTAGAACCTCTGAAGTTGAATGCATTGTTATATAATACAATGCATTTGTTAAAAGTTCCAGAACAATTTCTTTTTCATCAGGATTAATAATAGAATGAATCTGTTCCCAGGTCAAACCATTGCCTTCATAACAGGGGTAACATTTAATTTTTTCTAGCTGTTACACAGTTAGGGCTGCAACTAATGATTATTTTTTTAGTTGATTAATGTGAAGCTTGTTTTGATCAATGCAGTAATTGGTTAGTCCCGAGACGGACCAAATCAATATGAACCAAACACAAACAGTTAGTGGTTTGGTATGCACCATATCACACATGTTTATCACTGTATCATTTCCAAAGTGGGGGAATATCTTGTATTGCCTTAAACACAAGGATAACGGGTCAGATGTCATGGATGACTAAGAAATGTTAAAATATTTCAATCAAATTCACATGATCAATTGGTTAATTGATTAATTGTTGCAGCTCTACATCGTGTTACGTTAACCAGCAAAACATTTGCTTATTTTTAATGTCACTTTGCGGCATATTGTTCTATTGTTAAGGTTATCAATTAATTGTTGCCTGGCCATACTGGAACTGGAAACGCAGCTCACTCTCGCTTGTACGTGTACAAGCAGCAAGGACATTTTTTCCATCGATTTTGTTTTTTTCCCCTAGGTTTTTTAATAGGGGTTGAAGTTAATTACTTTGAACTACATGGATTTTTGCAACATCTTTAATTCTTTCTTTCAGAAAAGAATCATTTGTAAATTAATTGACTGCTGATCTCAAAGCAGGGGTGTCCAAACATTTTCCAGTGAGGGCCACATACAGAACAATTAGATTAGATTAGACTCCTTTTGTGACATTAAAAAAATGACAAAGGAGTGACACAAGAAGGTTAATTTGTATTGTGTTTTGTCTCACACGCAATGCTATTCCTTTCTCTAACGACGGTCATTGCAATTACATGCATTTAGCCAAATATGCAAATTAGGTGATGTAATTTAGCAACCCGCCACCACATATACATTGCAGTTCTGTGGGAAACACAGAAAAACTGATTTAAAAAAAAAAAAAGCAAAATCCCCTCCTGGCCGTGACACTTTGGTCACCCATGTCTTAAAGAAACAGGCCCCTTGGATCCTATCCATACAAAATCAAAAACAGACCCAGAAGTTGAGGTGCCGATGTTAAGACATACTAAGACACGTCACTCATTTTGCACCACAGTTGTTTTTGTCGCTTGAATTTTTTTTTCTTTTTTTTTCTGCACTTTGTGACAACCGATTTTTTTGTTCCCTCCCAAATGCAAATCTCCTTGTTTTCCTTTTTCCAGGGTTTATTGTCCTCCCAAAACCAAGCCAGCTCTCCCAGTGGAACAGTAGTATAGCCACAATATTTCTGCTGCTAAAGAAACCCTGCAAGCCAGAGTCTGATGCTGCTCTTCACCCCTGCAAGCATTGCAAGTTTTTCCTTTCCTTTTCCTTTTTTTTTTTCTTTAAACCCCCCCGCCCCCTTCCCTTCTTTGTTAACAGCTTTTGTCTTGTTTATCACTCACTGAACCTTAGAGAAGAATGCATCAAAAGAAAGGTGTTGTTTTACTTATTTTAGAGGGTTTAAAAAATTTTTTTTTTGGTTTGGAGTTAAGGCGAAGATGCAAAGCAGACACTGTGGATAGTTTCACATGTAACCCTTTTACAAAAAAAAACAAAAGAGAACCTAGTGGTGTAGCCTAGACTCTGCTCAGGGTTACTTTATTGACATGCTACCCACCACCTTTTTTTATTTTTTTTTACCATCAAGCAAGCATCTGGGAATGTTGCATCCGTCACTTTTGATGAGTTGATAATCCACAATTAATGACTTTTTTTTGCACTGATATTATTATTGCTCTATTGGAACAAAAAAAAAAAGAGGACCGCTTGCCTTGTTGCACTTGGCTTTAACACCCCCCCTCCCACCCCCCCTCCAAAATCAGAAAAAGTGTATGCTGCAATCATTATAGTCTTTTTAAAGAGAAAGTTTGCACTTAAATGAGTTTATTAGAAGAAGATGGCTTTACATGTTTGGTGTGCTCACAACTCACAGATGGCTAATACAGTAGAAAAGTATGAAATCCTTTATCTATTGAGCATTTATTTTAATATTATTTTCCAGATTGAAATCTGCTCTGTATCATACTGTGTATATTGTAATTAATGGATTTGATGACAGCGGGGTGTTGGGGGAGGGGCAGAGCAAACTTACCATTTCTCCCATGGAAGTTTTGTCATTGATAGTTATATTTCTAAAGCCTAAAGTATACATATTAATAATATTAAAAATAATCTTGAATACACTGTTTTCTTCTTCTTGTTTGTCCCTTTTTTTAGTCACACGGTGGTTGGTGCTTTACGTTTTGGTAAGGATACCAAAAATTCCAATTAAATAAGATCTGAAAACAAAAACAATGCCCTTATTGAGACAAATGTTATGCTTCACTTAAAAAAATAATGAAAAGATGAATCTTACAAATGTAATTACCAGTAATATAAAAAAAATATTTTATGCTGGAGCCTATCCCAGCTAGGTACACCCTGGATCACAGGGCACATATAGACAACCATTCACATTCATACCCAACACCCATGGTTTTAGAATGTGGGATGAAACCCGGAGAAACAGATGCCCAAGTGGAGATTGGAACCCAGGTTTTCCAGATCTCCTGTCGGAGTGACCAACATGCTAGGCCCTGTACATAAATAGTGTTTTGCAATTAAAAATATAAATTATTTCATCACAATTTACTTAAATATGTGAATATTATTACCAATTTAATCAGAATTAAGAATTGAAGCATGTCATTTAATGTCATGTTTGAAGTATCAGTGTAAATGTTTTGTTTGTACGATTTTATACCGCAAATATACATTTTTAAAATACTTTTCAAAACGTCAAACGTTTTTAATTGAATCTATAAGCTTTCCTGTAAAAACTGTAAAAATGATGCTGACAAATATTTTTTACATTTTTACTATTAGATTGAGACAATGCAAACAATACCTTCCATTTTATTTTTGATTAGATACAGTATAACATCACATTTACAACACAGTGCAGCTTAATTGATGATCAGTATCAGTAGCTACGTTGTGGCAAGTAAAAAAAAAAAACTGTGTGACATTTAAAAAGCCCATATCATAAATCACAACAATAGTATTTTTTGTAATATATGTAATACATAGGACCAGAAGGACGTTTCTCCTCATGTACAGCTGTTTCTGCTTGCTTGCAAATAACTCCCTAGTGGTAACAGAGCTATTATTGACCAGCCAGGGGGAATTTTCACGTCTATCCTGTTTTGAGAGGAAGTTTTTAATCAAATGTTGAAGTGTCTTTGGCTCTCAGCAGCCTCCTCCGTGTTTCCTGCCCAGGGGCGGCATGTAGAAGGGCTTTAAGGCCACCTTTTGTGACTCGGACTGTGAAGAGAAAAATACATTGTAATACCACATAATAACAAATCAATGAAAGCGTGGTTTAAGTTTACCTTGGCCAAACGTGACTGGCATTTCTTGGAGGCGATGGCTGGCAGGGTGCCCCTGTGGGTGAGTGTGAACGCGGGCGAAGCCGGGAAGGACCGCTGTGGCCCTGTGACAGCCATGTTGAGTTTGGGCAGCTCAGTAGTGTAATGGGGGATGTTCCGTCTGCAGAGGGGCTCTGCTACGTTCTTTGTGTTGTGCTAAAGAAAGAGAGAGAGATGCTTTCCTTGAATAAATCATACATTAAAATAGATATAGGTGGCACGGCGGTCTAGTGGTTAGCGTGCAGACCTCACAGCTAGGAGACCGGGGTTCAATTCCACCCTCGGCCATCTCTGTGTGGAGTTTGCATGTTCTCCCCGTGCATGCGTGGGTTTTCTCTGGGTACTCCGGTTTCCTCCCACATTCCAAAAACATGCTAGGTTAATTGGCGACTCCAAATTGTCCATAGGTATGAATGTGAGTGTGAATGGTTGTTTGTCTATATGTGCCCTGTGATTGGCTGGCGACCATTCCAGGGTCTACCCCGCCTCTCGCCCGAAGACAGCTGGGATAGGCTCCAGCACCCCCCCACGACCCTTCGTGAGGAAAAAGCGGTAGAATGAATGAAAATAGATATAATACTTACACCAATTAAAGGGGTGGGCCTCGTGTGTCTCCCCCTCATTTGTTTGCCAAGTCGAGTGGGTCGCCACAGGAGGTCAGAGGAGACTCCATCAGCTTTTTTCTCTGCCAACCTGAAAGCAAATATGCCTGAAAAATTATTTACAAAATATAAAGTTGCATAATTTACAGAATTGGGAAACATTCATTAGGAATTCAGTCAAACCAAAACAGAATGTATTATCTTATTAATAGGAAGTATATGTTCAAAATTTCCACTGGTAATGTATACGTATCTACTGTAAATATGCCGTATGTACCGAATTTCCCGAAAGTATGCGTGCCTCAGGGCAGTTTCTGCCGTGATGCGTTCGTCGGCATCATAGGCCAGCATCTGATACAGTAGAGACAAAGCTGGGGCCGGGCAGTCGGGAATAAGGCGTGAGATTCCGGATCCTTTCTTAACAGGGAAGTTGAAATGCATCGCTTTGGATCTGTCAAGCATCAAACATCACACCGTCACCAATGTACTGTACCGCATAGCCGACCCTCAGGTAAGTCAGTTTGTGCAAGATGATGAAGGAGTGACATAACCTACTGCTTGAATTTTCGCAGGACGCTTTGATCGGGAGTTCCCAACACATCGTGGATCTTGGCGATCTGGTCCAATTCGTTGGTGCCGGGGAAGAGGGGATTCAAGCTGAAAAGACAACGACATGAATGGAGTGAGCCAATGTCAGTCATGCCTCCCTGGAGATGTTTTCGGGGCACATCTGACTGGTAGGGAGTCTCGGGAGGCCCAGGACAGACGAGGAGTGGCCGAGGAGAAGGTATTCTGGGCTTCCCACAACCTGACCTCGGATAAGCGGTCGGAGATGCATGGAAAAATATAATACATATTCTAATATATACCAGGTTTAGAGACAGCGACTTCCCCCTGGCCATCAGACTGCTCAATGCCAAATAAGCCTCGACCTGCCCACACGCACAACCAAAACTTTAAATTATTGTTGTTTATTCTAAATTATTTAAATTATTTGTACAAATTACTGTTTATGCTGTACATTGTTGTTCATATTTGATGTCATCTATTTATTCTCCACATTATTATTTATTATTTATTATCATTTATTATATATAAATATATATTATATTATTATATATATAATATATAATAAATGGAAATATTTAAATATCTAAATACAGAGATACGTTGGTTTTGGCTATTAATTCATTCAAAAATCATCCGAAAAATGTATGAAAACTGAGGCAAAAAATTATGTCAATCAAATAATCTATTCCAGACACAAAAATATTAACAAAATAAGAATAAATAAAAATTTATTATAAATAATAAATAATTTATTTATTATTTATTATTTATTATTTATTATTTATTATTTATTATTTATTATTTATTATTTATTATTTATTATTTATTATTTATTATTTATTATTTTTTATTTATTGTTTATTATTTATTATTTATTATTTATTATTTATTATTTATTACACGGGAGCCAGGCATCGACATTTCGTTGGCAATTTCACTGCTGTGTTATTGTGCAATGACAATAAAGAAAGTCTATGTCTATAATAATTAAGTACTCTACAATACAAACCCCAAAGATCATTCAATTTGTATTTTTTGGGGGGGGTAAAATATGGCCACAAAACCTCTTGAATTGATGTCATGTAAAATGTTTTGTTGTTTGCAAGACCTCTCTATGCGTGTTGTGCTTTTTCTTTGGCTTTTACACAACATGTATTGCAAAAGACAGCCCAGGGATCTCAAGACTATACACAGGAAGTTGCATAAAGTAGGCATATTCAAAGCAGTAAGACTAATATGTTGTATTGTGTCCAGCATTGATCTTCAACTTTTTCAGTGGGTCAGAAGTTATTGCCTGGCAAAAATGTAAAGACCCGATGTTCATGAATGCACCTTGCGTTCTTGACAGTGCCATACGCTTCCATGGCTGCCACGAGATGCGTGCCATGTTTATGGGCGACTTAGTCAAGTTTGAGCAGGAGGGGTTAGGACATGGAGTGAAGACTTTACAGAAGCCGTCTTTACAACACACAGCTGCAGATGTCTGCTGGAGAAGAGCGCACCATGACGAGAGAAGAGCCCCTTTAAATATCAGTTATTTGAGAAGTTTGACTGCAATTTGCCGTCACCGCTTTGCATGGAGGTGTGATGATCGGTCCCACTATCTCCTCTTGGGACAAAATGTTCAGATTCCTCGGCCTGCTTCCCCGACCAACCACGCCTACTCTCCTGTAATCGGTCAAGTGTCGTCTCCTTCCTCCCTGCCGGCACTCAGAGCGACCCCCCCTAAAATATACCCTTCCCGTGGAGTTACCTCATGACCTCAAAGAAAACACAGCCGGCGCTCCAGATGTCCATCTTCAGGCTGTAATAGCCGTCAGTGAGGAGGCACTCCGGGGCTCGGTACCAGCGGGTGGAGATGTACTCTGTGTGGGGGGGTTTGGAATGCACGCTCCTGCACGACCCAAAGTCTCCCAGCTTCAGAACGTTGTGCTAAAAAAAAAATTATAATAATTTTACGATATAACTTTTTATTCTATTATTATGGTTGTATCTGTTTTTGTAAAAGTGGGATGCGTTAAGATTGGATATCATGAGATTTTCCGCTTACTTTGATGAGAATGTTTTCTGGCTTCACGTCTCTGTGGAAGATCCCGCAGCTGTAAAGCCGAAACAGTCGGAAGTTAGCCTCCAAATTAAATCGCCTTATATAATAATTATTTTAATATCAGTGCAATGTAATGTGAAAGCCATACACTTTGGATTTCACATCACAAAATGCTGGAAACTTTAAAACTATTGCTATAAAAGACACTGTTACCCACAGGACTGCTATCTATTTGTGGCAAGTGTCAAATGTATTTGTGGCAGGCCGCACAAATATCTTTTTGACACCAATAATGGCAAATAGAAAAGGTGTGACGGTAACCATAGACCTTGGAAATATTTAAATATCTAAATACAGAGATACGTCAGTTTTGGCTATTAATTCATTCAAAAATCATCAGAAAAATGTATAAAACTGAGGCAAAAAAATTATGTCACTCAAATAATCTATTCCAGACACAAAAATATTAACAAAAAAAATTATATAGACACATATTTTATAGTAAAAATGCACAAACAGTGAGTTAGCAACATTGTCTGGGCACTCGATTTACATGCAGAATTGTATAAAAACTGCAACAGTGTAAATATACAGTATATATACTGTAAAACCCTTCTTTCGCAGAGAGCATCTGAGAATTGTCCCGTGTCCAATTGGAACCTCCGGCTAAGAGCTGGTGACATTTTTTTTTTGGGTCTACAAATCTACTCTTTTTTTGTCTTACTGCGTCCAAAACTTCGCAGTAACGGTGCGCTGTGAGAAGCCTTGCCTATGCAGCGCAACAATCCAACCGTATTTTTTGGTCTACCCATGGTTAACTTATTTTTACACTTGTACAACAGTTAATAACGATAGAATGTGACTTGAAACATTACCGATGTAGTTAATAAAATATGTTTAATTAATGAATAATCACATTGCTTGATATGGTAAAAATGAAAGTTACCTGTGCATGTGGTCAAGTGACTTACACAGCTGGTACATGTAGTGTCTCACCGTCTGATCCGGCAATGGTGTTTGTCTTGCTGCGAGGCACAACGTTATTCCGACAAAATCTCATTTTTATTGTAGTGTTCCTACACTTTTGGGAGTCAAAGTCCCGCCCACCTTTAATGAGCTCATATATGTTCATCTCCATCAGCTCGCAAATCAACGACACGGTGCCGCTTTCTTTGTCACTGAAACGACAAATCAGAAAATATTACAGTATCTCACAAAAGTAAGTATTTTTATTATACTTCTCTGCTTTAAATTGTAAATCTTTTTTTTTTATAGAAAGTGGTTTCATGGTGATATCTGCAAGTCAATTCTAAATTCCAACTGGAAAATGCTTAAACAAGATGTGATGTTGTGTTACTGCACGTTTTGTAAGTACAATATTGTGTACTGTATGCCTGTTAATGTTTGATTCCATATGTGAGCGGCACACTATAGGGTTTAGTGTGCAAAAAAAAAAGGCATGATTAGGGTTTTTCACCAGTTTTTCTCTGAAGGTCCTTAGATGTAACACAGATGAATACTCTATGTCAGGGGTCTCAAACACGCGGCCTGCGGGCCACTAGTTTGAAGCCTCCGCCTTGATATGAAAGTTTAATGTTAGTGCGACCCGCGCAAGTTTGATATGGATGCTGTATGGTATCATGTACCCAGAAAAAATTATTACGTTTGATTAATGTTCATGTTAAAGGTTAAATAACTGTTAATAGTTATCCTCCCTATCCGTGTGGAAGTGGTAAGTTTTTGGCTTTTTAAGTTTAAAGGAAATAACTTGGAGGCTACCGTTTAGGTCGCTAGCTCTCTAGTTTACGAGTTAGCATGTGTCACAAGACCCTGCAGTTGCGCAATATGTTGTAAATAAAAAGAGTATAAATGTGACTATAGTCGTGTTTTGTCATGTCTACAGGGCTCTAATAATGCGTTGTTAATTTTAATCTGAAAAAAATAATTTGTCTACCCACCAACTATATGTGGTTTCTTAAGTTTTTATTATTTGCTATTTAATTATTATTATTATATTTATTTATTACTGATTGATTGATTTTCTTTATTCTTGATTTGTTTATTTATTTTTCATCTTATTTTGTGTAGAAAAATAAAAATTAAGATATTTGAGAACAGTGGAATGTTTTATCAGAGCTTTTCTTGTAGAAAATCGGAACCAAAGCAAAGTTTATTCATTTTTCTGTTTTTAATAAATGCGTTTTTTTTTTTTTTTTCTGGAAAACCTGATGCGGCCCAGCCTCGCCCAGACCCTAGCTCCAGTGGCCCCCAGGTAAATTGAGTTTGAGACCCCTGCTCTATGTATTTCATGTAAATATGTGGCAACTCAAGTGATTAACAGGTTAATTGTGTGTTATCAGGTAAGTCTTGTAAGGTGACATGTCAGAAGATGAAGAAAGAACTCACAAAACGAGGTCATGCAGCTGGATGATATTGGCATGAGGGCTGAGTCTCCGCATCGCCTGAACCTCCCGCAGGTTGTTGGCCTGCTCCACACTAACACAATAACACAAGTTTTCTTCATTTGAACATGCATCAGATTACAATTGAGTGCATCCCATCATCAGTTCACAGTTCCACATGTCCAAAAGGAGTAGGAAGAAGCAAAGCTTATTAAATCCTACCCCTCCATCTGGTACTTTTACAATCAGTAACTGTTACATTTGTTCACTTCCTGCTTTCCTAATATAATTTAAGTTTTTTTTTAATAACATTTTTATTTTATTTTATTTTTGTCACTTACCAAAGTACAACGTGATATGACCATACAATGACATGCTATCTGAGTAACATCAGCGTTCACCTGTTAATGGTCTGCTTCATTGTTTTGCACGCGTAGTATTTCCCATCCTTCAGGCTCTGAGTTTTGACCACCTCGGAGAAGCTGCCCTCTCCGATCTTCTTGATTATTTTGTAGCCTGCAACAACGACAGCAAGACTGAGCTCATTTGTGCATAGCAACAGCAGGACAACTGCTCATTAGACAGTGAATGCAGCAATTCAATCAGCCCTGATTGGATAATAAAGCTTATTGCGTTAGGGAATTGGGATTTTAGCGGGGGAAGGATGTTTCATCCATCGTTCCTGAAGGAGCGTACTTCTCATCTTTTTCACGTGTTGTTTTTTTTCACGTATATTTAAGCCCCAAATGTATTTTTATATATTATATTATTAGCTATTTTAGCAAACAAACTTGAATTTAAATTTAATTCCAGGAAATCGTTCATTAATATATTTATTTATTTACATTATTTTATGCAAGTCTATAACATAGTTTTAGTTATTGATTTATTTTTAAATCTCCAGCACCCCTGAGCCCATGTACCACCAGTGGTACTCGTACCACAGTTTGAAAACATCCTTAACAAAGATTGGAAATGCCTGTATGGAGATAGAGTACAGAGTTGCACATCCCCCCCCCCCCTTTCGCAGCTTCACTTTTTCACATTTTTCACAGCCAATTAATATCATATTGTGATTCCTCGCTGTTTCTCAGTAGAGTACAGCCTATTATTAGTCTACAAATGTGCATATGTAAGCAAATAGTGTGTACTAAATGAAGTATTTTCAAGCATAAAAATGACTAAATTAATTATAAAATAAGGCATTCAGCAGACATACTGTGCTCAGGCTTGGGTATGTGTATCTAACATAATATCATCAAATGAAAAGTTGCAGTTTTTTTATAGGTTAGTGTTTGGGTGTAAGAACTGTAAGTGTCTGTATGTGTAATTTAAATGCGTACACAAGGTGTATTTCATAATTTGGGGCCCTCCACTTCCTACTACACTGGCAAAATCTAGAACATTCTCATCAAATATTTGCTCTGAAAATGGTATACTACTGTGTTGAGAAGTAGCATCAATTGTTTTGTACATTTAGCATGTTCAAATGTAAGACAATAATGATGATAATGACTTTTTTTTAAATTAAGAGTGGGGTCCCGCACGGCTCAATTCTCAGACTTTTAATCTTTTAGCTTTACATCCATTCATCCATCTTTTATGCGGCTTATCCTCACTAGGGTTGCAAGCTATGCTGGAGCCTATCCAAGGCTGATTTCGGGCAAGAGGTGCGGTACACCCTGGACTGGTCACCATGCACTTATAAACCACATATACTGTAAAAAAAACATTCACATTTACTGTACATTTATACAGATGGGCAATTTAGAGTCACAAATAAACCAATTTTAGCATTACACATTACAGAAATATTTTTGTGTATGTATCTCTTTGAATAATCAACACCTACCCTAACTTGTGTAAAAATGGTAATAATAATACTGACAAAATAACTGTTAATATATTTAGTAAATGCAAAATGGAAGTGGATTCGAGGTCGGTGAGCAGAAATACACACACACACACACACACATACGCATAGCGGTCAAATTATACTTACAGTGCATTCCTCCGACACGTTTATATTTGGAGCAGGCATTTTATTTATTGTTTTTTTTTGTTTGTTTTTTAATAAAATGCCGAAAAGGACGAAGCGAAGTCGCCTCGAGAGTGCTAGCCTAGCTTCACTAGTGAGAGCTGTTAGCTTGACCGTCGCCTAGGTAACGGAGCACGTTTTCGCCCTCCCCTCTTGACCCGACTAGAGAAGCCGGCCACTTCGGTCGGAAGCCTGCAACCTCTGAGGTTATTCGCTCAGAAAAGCGACTGATATCAAGCGTGTGGATGACCTACTATAAAATATTTGAATTTTACCCACAGGCCCTTATTATTTAACGCCGAATCGTTGTTCTTACCCTTTTTCCAGAGATGGGTGGTGACGGCTAGCTTGCATGTCTTCTCGCCGGGCTTCGGGCTGTGGCGGTTCTGCACGTCCACAACATCTCCGGTGTTGTTCCAGTCACTGTTAGCCCCATTTTTCCATGCATTCCGGAGGTTTGCCCTGTTTTTAACGCCAATCAACCAGTTGGAGTAGTGCATCATTAGTGCACATGGAATTTGAGGAGGTCTAGCAAGCATTAATTTTGTTTACAAAAATGCAACAGTCACTATTTGATGTAGTAAATTAATGTCAAAGCGTAAGCGAAAAGCAGTGAATCATCACCACATTCAGTGATTCCACTCCCTCCTGCACAGCACAAAAAAAGCATCTGTCATTATTGCCCCTCGTCAGATTCCGTACTTGTATTCAATGCTAAGCTGCTCATGCTCAGTAACCCGGCTAGTCTTTATGTCGCAAAATTACACATAGTTTTATGATTGTAACATATATCAGTTAAACGTGAAAACACGAGTTTCCAAAGCACATTCAATGGACGTTATCAGGGAGACAAATGCCATAAAAATACAAGTTTTGCTCCGCGTCGGCTTCCCTACTTGTATGCACCACTGCGCATGCTCCGTAATCAGCTCTGATCAGCAAAGTGTGGCACAAGCTAGTCTTATCATTTTGTTTGACATTTTTTCTCCCTTTAATACACAATAATTAAACATGAAAACACGATTCACCACAGCGGATATTAGGGCTGTTATCGCGGAGATAAATGCCAAGTAGGTGACATTTTTTCCGCCCCTAATCAAGCTAACTTGTCTCATCTGGGAGGTTCTAGCCAAAATGCTAACGTGTTTACGCTCTTTTCCACGCCATTCATTTCTTTTTTTGTGTCGCTTTTCGTTTTCTTTGACAGCTACATCGGCATGAGAGTGAACAACGTGTACGACATCGACAACAAGACGTACCTCATTCGGCTACAAAAGTAAGGACCTCGCTATAACACTCATTACGCTAGATGTGTGTTCTTTTAATAAGTTTACTACTGTACAGCATAATGCCGTGACGTCAGCATAGATGTAAAGCTGTGATGACGATTATGACCGCTTCCAGTCCATTTGTATTATTTAGAGTTTTTTTAGTTTTATTTACAGTGTTCCAATATCATTAACACCGTCAAAGAGGTTCATTAAACAAAATTATCAAAATGTGAACAGCATGATGAAGACGTCTATATTCAATATAGTCTACATGCTACATTAAGTAGCAATACGAGACACCTGTTGTGGAATTTGCCATTCAAATTTCAAATTAAAGGAACATTCCTAATGTTTTACAGTATAATACATTATTATCTTTGTAAAGGCATACATATATTGAACTGGATCACATTAGCTGGTTTGTGTTTTTGCTGAAAAGGCCTGACAGCAAAGCCATTCTCCTGCTTGAATCGGGCATCCGGATCCACTCCACAGACTTCGAATGGCCGAAGAACATGATGCCTTCGGGCTTTGCAATGAAAGTAAGATGTTTTTTTTCAAATAGGCTTAGTTATTCTGGTATTAGTGTTTCATTGTGTCAGTGCTGAGAATGTGGCATTTTCTAATTAAGAGTTTAAAGGGCCCCTTCCACACCAGTCAGAACATGACAGCGGAATATTTAAAACATATACAGAAGTCTGGAAAGTTGGAATTGTTGGATAAGGTAATTTTCTTAAGGTAGTCTGCATGCAAATATGTAAAGGCCATGTCCTTCTAGTGCCGCAAGCACCTGAAGACACGACGGCTGACACAGGTGAAGCAGCTCGGCATTGACAGGATCGTCGACATTCAGTTTGGCTCTGATGAGGCCGCCTATCACCTGATCGTAGAGCTCTATGACCGGGTAGGAGGATATCAAACACTCAAACACACGATACAGTATACACAATATGTCAATATACGTATGGTGTGTGTGTGCAGGGTAACATCATTCTTGCAGACCATGAGTACACCATCTTGAATCTGCTGCGATTTCGCACAGCTGAGGTAGAAGACGTCAAGATCGCTGTGCGGGAACGGTACCCTGTAGAGAGCGCACGACCCCCAGAACCGCTCATCTCTCAAGAAAGGTATTTAGCGTCAATTATATAATGGCCAGGGTATTCGGTTACTCAACTGCAGAGTACAGTGTGTCTGTTGGAGGTAGGGTTTCATTGGAGAGAGATACCTTTTTTATTACGTATGCAGACGCATTTTCAACTGTCTAGGTGTTTAATATTTAAAAATAATGATACTTTATACATTTACTGTACAGTCTACGTATATTTTAACATGAATATGTATTACAACAAATAAAATATTAAGTATTGTAAGTAATAATAAACGGTATATATATTTTTTCCAAATAAATAATATGTCTAGAGCAGGGGTCTCACAATCAATTTACTTGGCGGCCACTGGAGCTAGGGTCTGGGCGAGACTGGGCCGCATCAGGTTTTCCAAAAAAACAAAAAACGCATTTATTAGAAACAGAAAAATGAATAAACTTTGCTTTGGTTTCGATTTTCTACAAGAAAAGCTCTGATAAAACATTCCACTGTTCTCAAATATCTTAATTTTTATTTTTCTACACAAAATAAGATGAAAAATAAATAAACAAATCAAGAATAAAGAAAATCAATCAATCAGTAATAAATAAATAAATATAATAATAACAATAAAAGGGCAAATAATAAAAACTTAAGAAACCACATATAGTTGGTGGGTAGACAAATTATTTTTTTCAGATTAAAATTAACAAAGCATTATTAGAGCCCTGTAGACATGACAAAACACGACTATAGTCACATTTATACTCTTTTTATTTACAACATATTGCGCAACTGCAGGGTCTTGAGACACATGCTAACTCGCAAACTAGAGAGCTAGCAACCTAAACGGTAGCCTTTAAGTTATTTCCTTTAAACTTAAATAGCCAAAAACTTACCATTAACAGTTATTTAACCTTTAACATGAACATTAATCAAACGTAATAATTTTTTCTGGGTACATGATACCATACAGCATCCATATCAAACTTGCGCGGACAGCACTAACATTAAACTTTCATATCAAGGCGGGGGCCTAAAACTAGTGTCCTGCGGGCCACATTTGGTCCGCGGGCCGCGTGTTTGAGACCCCTGGTCTAGAGCATTTTTTTCAAAAATAATTTTGTGAAGTAGTATTTGGAGCATTTTTTTTATTGAAAACATATTTTTACAAATATTTATTAAAAAAAATACAATAATACAATACAAATATATATATATATATACATTCAGAAATGCATGCTTTTAATACAACAATGACAATATACATACATTATTTAGTAATGGAGCCGTTAGTATAATTTTTAAAACTTTTTCTTTAAAATATAGACTCACTGAAATCATCAGCAAAGCACCAAATGGAGAGCAAGTGAAAAGGGTGCTGAACCCTCACCTTCGTAAGTAACCATCAACATCATTCATTTCACTACATTCAAATGAAATATCATTTATGATATTTTCTGACCTTCCACAGCTTATGGAGCCGCTCTGATAGAACATTGTTTAATTGAAACTGGACTGCCAGGCTCAGTCAAAGTTGACAGTCAAGTGGAGGCTTCCCAAGGTATGTCAAGGCAGGCTTACTCCTGATAGCCATGTGCAAAAATGTTTTCTTTATTTTAATATTTATATTATTTCAGCTGCACCTAAAATCCTAGAAGCCCTGCAAATGGCTGAGACATACATGGAAAAAGCAGAGAACTTTAGTGGCAAAGTATGTAATGTGACTTTCTTTCCCCATTTTGCCCACCCCATGTCATTTTTTAAAATTATTCTTTTGTTTTATTGAAGGGCTTCATCATTCAAAAGAGTGAGAAGAAGCCAAGTTTAACTCCAGGGAAAGCCAGCGAAGAGCTGCTTACGTAAGTCACATTACACAATGCTATGTATGCCCTTTAACTATGAATAATAGTATGCTATGCTCAAGTGCCTGTGAATATTCTTATTGTGTTTACAGTGTTCCCTCGTTTATCGCTGGCGATAGGTTCCCAAAATAGCTTGCAATAAATAATATCCCCGAAGTAGCCAACTTTTTTTTAATAATGTTAAAACCCCTCATCATATACTTTATTCAGCATATATGTATGTATGTATATATATATATATATATACATATACATATATTTTTTCTTATTTATAATTTTTATAATTTCACTAATTTGACCTTGCCTCTTCGTCATCCTGGCGCCCTTCTGCTGTACTGTAGTGTTTTTGTATCCTGGTTAAAATGCATTGCTCCTTTCGTCGTATTTTCCTCCTTCCATAATGGGACCCTACACCTGCAACTTCTTCTTCGTCTTTTGTGTCTTGGGCGCACCTGCAGGATCCTTTGACAATGCCGAACGTTTCGTCAACATTGTGGGTGTTGTCCAGGAAGTCTGCAACAGGTGAACCACGATGTCATGAGGGAACACTGTACTCAAGTGTGTATAGTAAAGCCTAATTTCTGAGCGGTATAAGATAATAAATGAAAATATGCATCTAACATGTAACAACAATATTAGTTGTATGTAGTATGACATCAAGTCATTTACATATAAACAGACAAATCCACCCTAATAAAAAAATGTATGTTTTACAGTTATGATGAATTTCATCCGTTCCTCTTTGCCCAACATTTAAAAAGCCCCTACTTGGAGTTTGATACTTTTAACAAGGTAAACACTCCCAATTTATCACATTAGACTAATCTCCACCGTGTTTCTGCTGCAGTGATCTCTTGTGATGTTATCTTCTCAGGCGGTAGATGAGTTTTTCTCCAAGATGGAGAGCCAGAGGATCGACATGAAGGCTTTGCAGCAGGAGAAGCAAGCCTTGAAGAAGTTGGAAAACGTCAAGAGGGACCATGAGCAAAGACTGGAGGCCTTGCATCAAGTTCAGGTAAAGCCGTGAAGAAGAAAGAAGAAGAAAGAGAAGCTGTGGTGAGACATGCTCTTTGTGCCTCACAGGAAGTGGACAGAGTGAAAGGTGAGCTTGTGGAGATGAACCTGACCGTGGTGGAGAGGGCGCTGCAGGTGATCCGCAGTGCTCTAGCCAACCAGGTGGACTGGACAGAGATCGGTATGCTCGTCAAAGAAGCGCAAGCCGCCAGTGACCCCGTGGCGTGTGCCATCAAGGAGCTGAAGCTGCAGACCAATCACATCACCATGCTTTTGAAGTAGGACCCTAAATTGTCCACATTTAGTGTGCAACAAAATGACCAACTGCCTTTTTTTTTTTTTTAAACCTAGGAATCCGTACATTAACGAGGAAGAGCCGGAGGAAGAAGTCTTGAAGGAGGCCAATGAGGAGAAGGGCAAGAAAA
Source organism: Doryrhamphus excisus (assembly GCF_030265055.1). Taxonomy (NCBI): domain Eukaryota; kingdom Metazoa; phylum Chordata; class Actinopteri; order Syngnathiformes; family Syngnathidae; genus Doryrhamphus; species Doryrhamphus excisus. The sequence goes on from NC_080478.1 coordinate 8,912,299, forward strand.
ACAAAAACAAAGACAAAGGACAGAATAAGAAGCCGCAGAAGAACAAGCCCATGCTGGTGGATGTGGATCTTGGCCTGTCAGCCTACGCCAATGCCAAAAAGTAAGTGTAGTTTAAGTACAGTAGATCCCCCTATTCATTGGGGTTACCCCCTGAAATAGTAAAAAAAAAAAAAAAAATGTACATTTAATATGCCTCTCACTTTTATTAAATACAATATAATTTGTAAACTACTCACTACTTATAATCAACAATGAAAGATGATCTATTGGAGAAAAGATCTCAGGCACGGTGCCGCCTCTAGCTTGGATGTCAGGTTACTGCAATATAATAAAACAAATTAAGATAATATAGTATGAACAAATATTATTAATTGATAAGAAATCGGTGACTATACGGTACTGTGAATGGTTACATTGTAGCTATTCTAGCAGCAACATACATCAAGAAAATTGCATTTATCTCCCTGGTCTTGTGCAGCCACTTGTTGCTAGGCAAAATTCACGAGATACAGTTATTTTTTTTCTCCAACGACCAATTAAACAAAACACAGAGGGACAGCTGTGTCACACCTCAGAGAAAGGACAGGGAGGGTCGGCAGCAACACATGGACATTATTCATACACTATAGCACTGTAAGGATGCTGACCTCATATACTGTACCATATTCTATTTATTTACTGACTTAGAGAGTACCAGATGTTTATTAGTGGTAAGGTGTTTATTAGTGGGGAGGCCTATTTACACAATGCAATGTCATAAAAATATTATAGTTTTACACCCCCCCCCCACAAATATATAATCACACTTATTTTACATACAATTTATTTTGAAAAATAGTATAGTATGTTTATTGGAATGACGCCTTTTTTGTAAAAGTTTTAAAAAATAATATTACAGTAAATATTACCTATTTAAAAAAATGGATAATGATGCATTACCATATTCAGTATATGTATTTATTCACTTGCACACGTTTGTTAGTGGTAGGTGTATTAGTGGATCGGCCTATTTGTACAATGTAATTTTATTAAAATACTATATTCTTAACTTTAAATAAAATACTGTATATTTTGCAAAATACAGTATTATGTTTAGTGGGTTCAGCCCTTTATTTGAAAAAAGGTGTTTAATAATATTAAATATGACCTTGTTAAAAAAATTATGATGGTTACCATATTTCATATATATTTATTTATTTAGAGTACCGTGTGTTTATTGTGGTAATTTAGTGGTAAGGTTTTTATTAGTGGGGAGGCCTTTTTGTACAATGCCGTTTTTTTTTCATTTGTTCCCACAAAATATTTAAAATATGTTTATTGGGATGAGACTTTTTGCCTTTACAAAAGTATATTTTATAATATAAAAAAAATCTTATTATAAAAGTCATAATGATACTTATATGTTTAATATATTTTATTCAATATAAAATCTACATATTATGGTACATATAATATATTTTGTACTCATTGTACACAGATTGACCCCCCCCCCTCCCGCGACCCTCATAAGGATAAGCGGACAGATTGTTCACCCCATAATTTACAGCAATTTTTTTTTTAACTCCACCAAAAACACCAGCTTTACAGATGCCACATCGGTGTTTGTGTTGTGTTGAAGACGTCTACAGCATAGCACTGTGCTGTCAGTCGTAGTAAAGGTAACGATATGTATCCTTTAAGGTACTACGACTGCAAGCGCAGTGCTGAGAAGAAGGAGCAGAAAACGATCCAAGCAGCAGATAAGGTAAGAAAGCGGTTCTGCTGTTATCTCGCCATCAAGCCCACAGTGACTGCCCACTGACGATGCTCCACTGCCTTCATTCAAGGCCATGAAATCCGCAGAGAAAAAAACCCAGCAAACCCTGAAAGAAGTCCAAACGGTGACCACCATTCAGAAGGCCAGAAAGGTTTACTGGTGCGTGACTGCTCCACAGCTGCTGATCGCTCTTATTTAGGAGATCCTGGTGTCCACTCCATTCTATTTGTTGTTCTTCTCTTTGGCAGGTTTGAGAAGTTCCTGTGGTTCATAACCTCTGAGAACTACCTCGTCATCGCAGGAAGGGATCAGCAGCAGAACGAGATGATCGTCAAGCGCTACCTGCGGGCCGGTAAAGAAGGACCACATGTTTTTAAGTCAGAGGTCATACACTCTCTTAATTCATCTTTACAATCCAGGCGACATCTATGTCCATGCTGACCTCCACGGTGCAACCAGCTGCATTATCAAAAACCCCACAGGTCAGCCTTCGTGTCTCCTGATTGTCTACACACAGAATTTAGGAAATTCTTATTGATGTCTTCATCTTTGCTCCAGGTAACCCCATCCCCCCTCGTACCCTGACAGAGGCGGGTACCATGTCTGTGTGCTACAGCGCCGCCTGGGACGCTAAGATAGTCACCAGTGCTTGGTGGGTCCACCATCATCAGGTGAGTTCAGGATACAAGAAGTGGTTTTTTTTGTTGTATTTATGTATGTTACGTCATGGGTGGTGCTGGAGCCTATCCCAGCTGTCGCCAGCCAATCACAGGGCACATATAGACAAACAACCATTCACACTCACATTCATACCTATGGACAATTTGGAGTCGCCAATTAACCTAGCATGTTTTTGGAATGTGGGAGGAAACCGGAGTACCCGGAGAAAACCCACGCATGCACGGGGAGAACATGCAAACTCCACACAGAGATGGCCGAGGGTGGAATTGAACCCTGGTCTCCTAGCTGTGAGGTCTGCGTGCTAACCACTCGTCCGCCGTGCCGCCCCAAACTTTTATTAATGTGGTATAATAATAATAATACTAATATTGAGGTTGTATATGTTTGAATACATGCTGTAAAATGATGGAAACGTTCATTACATGAGCTGCTGTTGTTGTTGTAGGTGTCCAAAACGGCTCCTACAGGAGAGTACCTGACCACCGGTAGCTTCATGATTCGAGGTATGATATGTTAATTCCCACTTTGAACACTGTGATGAAACACTCTAATGAATCAATGATCACTTTTTCTCCTCAGGGAAGAAAAACTATCTTCCGCCTTCCTACTTGATTATGGGATTTGGCTTCCTCTTCAAGGTAAAGCCCCAAAGCCTGTATGTCAGGGGTCTCAAACTCAATTTACCTGGGGGCCACCGGAGCTAGGTTCTGGGTGAAGCCGGGCCGCATCAGGTTTTCAAAAAAAACCCCAAAAAAACGCATTTATTAAAAACTGAAAAAAAAATCAATAAAAAAAATCTTCAATACTTTTGCTTCTGCTATACCCTACACTTTTTTAGTTCTTTGGTTCCGGTTTTCCACACCAAAATATCTGATAAAACATTCCACTGTTCTCAAATATCTTAATTTTTATTTTTCTATACACAAAATAAGATAAAATAAATAAATAAACAAATTAAGAATAAAGACAATAAATCAATCAATCAGTAATAAATAAGTAAAATAATAATAAAACAGCAAATAAGAAAAACGTAAGAAACCACATACAGTTGATAGGAAATTATTTTTTTCCGATTCAAATGTACAGTATTAACAGTTATTTAACCTTTAACATGAACATGAATGAAACCTAATAATTTGACCCAATTAGCAAGTTAGCATCGTACTCAGTTCCATCTGGGAGCAGCGTCGTAACTTTAACAACATGTTTGATGAGATGCTTTATCTTGACGTGTATTTTCCGTTTTATTCCAAATCATTTCCTGCATTTATTTGTACCCAGCGTCATAAGCCTTTAGCTTCATTGCTAATCCAAAGCAAAACAGGCCGGGGTAACAGGGTAGGGTAACAGTATGGGCGGGGCAAAATCATGATAATTGTGTCCGGTGTGCACACAGCTTTAAGCTGTCATTTCAACATTAAACTTTGGTATCAAGGTGGGGGCCTCAAACTAGCGTCTCGCGGGCCGCATGTTTGAGACCCCTGCTGTATGTGATACTGCATGTACATCCAACATTGTGTTTGCAACACGCTTCCAGGTGGACGAGCAGAGCGTGTTTCGGCACAAAGGCGAGCGTAAGGTAAAGACAGTGGAGGAGGACGTAGAGGACGTGGCGTCCAGAACCGCTGAGCTGTTGGAGGAAGGGGAGGAGCTGATTGGTGTGTGTTGACGTCCATGATGCTATCATGCTAGAGTCAGAAGACTTACCGTGTTGCCCTCGCAGGTGACGATAGCGGTGCCGACGATGAAGCAGCAGGAGGAGATGAGGACACGGGAAATGGCGATGGCGGTGCACCACAAACGGAACATGGCTTGGAGTTAGAGGAGATCAAAGAGGAAGCGAGTGAAGAATTGAGCTACCCCGATACGACCATCGCCCTCACTCACTTGCAACCCAACAGGAACTCCCAGAACCTCTTCATCTCAAAGGAAGAGCCCCCTCAGGTTTGAACTCCTCATATGTGTCTTAAAGACGCACAAGCTGACATTGAATGTCCTTTCAGGCTGACGTCCACTTGCCAGGGAAGAAGCACATGCCGGTGAAACAAAGACGGTGAGTTTTGCAGCCCTGTAAGGTCCTTAAAAACTGCACTTCTTGTTTTATCAAATCATACACCCTGATCATACGTGGAATGAGCCAGAATGGAAAAATTGGAATGAAAATTCCTGCTATATTTAAAAGGCATTGCAATGGATCCTGAGTTCATGCCAAATATTGGGGCCCATCCGCTGTAGCTTGGTTACATTATATATATATACAGCGGGGAAAATAAGTATTGAACACGTCAACATTTCTCTCAAAAAACATATTTCTAATGGAGCTATTGACATGAAATTTTCACCAGATGTCGGCATCAACCCAAGTAATGCACACATACAAAGAATCCAAACATTTATGTCCATAAATTAAGTTATGTGTAATGAAGTGAAATGGCACAGGGAATAAGTATTGAACACGCGTACTGAAATGTATTTAATACTTAGTGCAAAAACCTTTGTTGGTGATTACAGCCTCAAGACGCCTCCTGTATGGAGAAACCAGTCGAATACATTGCTCAGGTGTGATTTTGGCCCATTCATCCACACAAACTGCCTTCAAATCTTCAAGGTTCCGGGGGTCTCTTCTGTGAACCCGGATCTTCAGTTCTTTCCAAAGATTTTCAATTGGATTCAAGTCTGGTGATTGACTGGGCCATTCTAGCAGCTTTATTTTCTTTTTCTTCAACCAGTTGAGTGTTACCTTGGCTGTGTGCTTGGGATCATTGTCTTGCTGAAAGATCCACCCTCTTTTCATCTTCAGCAGCCTGGCAGATGACAGCAGATTCTGATCAAGAATGTCTCGATACTTTTCTCCAGTCATTATTCCTTCAATGATATGAAGTCTACCAGTACCACATGCTGAAAAACAGCCCCACGCCATGATGCTCCCGCCTCCAAACTTGACTGTTGGTATGGTGTTTTGGGGGTGATGTGCAGTGCCATTTTTCCTCCAAACACGTTGTGTCTTATGACATCCGAAGAGTTAAATTTTGGTCTCATCTGACCAGAGTATGTTCTGCCAGAATGTCATGGGTTTATCCAAATGTTGTGTCGTAAACTCCAAACGAGCTTCAACATGCTTCCTCTTCAAAAATGGAGTCTTGCGTGGTGTGCGTGCATGGAGGCCATGGCGGTTGAGTGCATTACTTATTGTTTTCTTTGAAACAACGGTACCTGCTGATTCCAGGTCTTTCTGAAGCTCTCCACGAGTGGTCCTGGGCTGTTGGAGAACCCTTCTGATGATTGTTTTGACTCCTCTGTCTGAAATCTTGCGAGGAGCACCTGGCCGTGGCTGGTTTATGGTAATGCCGTGTTCTTTCCACTTCCGGATGATGGCCCCAATGGTACTCACTGGAACTTTCAGAAGTTTAGAAATGCGCCTGTAACCAATGCCTTCAGTGTGTTTTGCAACAATAAGGCTGCGTAGGTCTTTGGACAGCTCTTTGCTTTTACCCATCATGCAATGCTTCTTGTCTAACACCTTGCTGGTGAGAAACCTTTTTAAAAGGCATTAATCAGGACTAAACCAGCTGATATTACTTTGTACTAATAGGGGACAGGTTAACCTTCTAAATACTGACAAACTCCAGCTGCTTTCTTGGCTTTCCAGACCTTTTTACCCCTCCTTTTCTTCATGTGTTCAATACTTATTCCCTGTGCCATTTCACTTTATTACACATAACTTAATTTATGAACATAAATGTTTGGATTCTTTGTATGTGTGCATTACTTGGGTTGATGCCGACATCTGGTGAAAATTTCATGTCAATAGCTTGATTAGAAATATGTTTTTTGAGAGAAATGTTGACGTGTTCAATACTTATTTTCCCCGCTGTACAGTAATGAGTTGCCTCTTTTTTGTGTTTTTATATCTTTAAAACACACAGCATTTTAAGTCTCACATAAGAATTGTGTATGATGGGAAAAAATTCCAAAAAAAAGTGCAGTTTTCCTTTAAGTCCCAACAGCATGGACCCTGCAGAGGTGCTGAAAAGAGTTTGAAAACCAACAAGCTTGCTGAAGCATCACTCACCACTTCCGTATAGGCAATTTACATCACGTCGTGCCGCCAAGAACAAAAGGAAGCCCTGGAGCGCCAGTATTGGAGTGGCGTTCAGATCCTCTATGGAGTTTTGAAACGTTTTCATTGCAACTGGTTCTGCTTGATTTGTGCTCTTAGTGTGTGACAGTGGCTTTCCCATGTTTTCCATTGGAAAAGCCACAACACACCACCAAACAAAAACGTTACAAAAAGTGATTATGTATCTTCCGCCATCTAGTGGTCACTGCATATGTTGCTATCTTAGACACATTATTTGTAGTCAATAATCATTTTCGGACTAAGTAAGTGAAATCAGATAATTTTCCACAACACACCTGATGATCTCACACGACACACTAACATCCTGCGGTACAACCATTGGATAATCACTGCATTTGATTATTCAGGTGTCCATCCTGTCATGTTTTGGTCTTCTGATATTTCTTACTAGAGATGAAAAGAAGAAGAAGCAGAAACAGGAGGAAGTGGCCGACCCGGACAAGAACACTGACATCACAAGCGCAGCACCTGACGTGGACCCCGGCTCTAAAAGTAGCGCCGGCCCCTCCCAGGCGCCACTGAAGAGAGGCCAAAAGGTTGTTAGCCTGGTTGTGGGCGTGTCGGATCATAGGATTTTGGAAGTCTTACATGTGCTGTCATTGTCGCAGAACAAGCTGAAGAAGATCAAAGAAAAGTACAAGGACCAGGATGATGAGGACCGTGAGCTCATGATGCAGCTGCTGGGGGTGGGTGTGGCTCCACAAACACACACACATACACACACATACACACACTTCTGAACATAAGTCTAATGTCTTCTCTTCTTAGTCGGCTGGTTCCGCAAAAGAAGAGAAGGACAAGGGAAAGAAAGGTAAGAAGGGAAAAGCGAAAGAGGAGCCTGTGAGGAAGCCCGCCCCTCAGAAGCCTCCTCCGAAGCCTCGCCAAGAGGAGGTTGTGGCCAAGAGACCACCGCAGACGGCAGGGGAGGATGAGGAGGCTGCTCCTGTGGAACAAGAGGACAAGGTATGTAGTTTACATATTTTCCTTTCATTATTTTTATATCATCAATATTATCTTACTGCATTCTGTGGAATCTGTTTACGTCGACGCCCCCTTGGACTGGCTGACATAATCACAACAGCACATTTACTATTCCAGATTATTTTGTTTTCATATATTTTATGCTCTTATCTAACAGACATGCTGTAGTAATTTCGTTACATTGTCTTCTCAAAAATGAGGATGTTATCAATACTACAAGACATTGACATAGTGGACCCATTTTTTCACACAAATGTCCGTTTGGGTGGGCGGCACGGCCGTCGAGTGGTTAGCGCGCAGACCTCACAGCTAGGAGGACCAGGGTTCGACTCCACCCTCGGTCATCTCTGTGTGGAGTTTGCATGTTCTCCCCGTGCATGCGTGGGTTTTCTCCGGGTACTCCGGTTTCCTCCCACATTCCAAAAACATGCTAGGTTAATTGGCCACTCCAAAATGAATGTGAGTGTGAATGGTTGTTTGTCTATGTATATGTGCCCTGTGATTGGCTGGCCACCAGTCCAAGGTGTACCCCGCCTCTCGCCCAAAGACAGCTGGGATAGGCTCCAGCACCCCCGCGACCCTTGTGAGGAAAAGTGGTAGAAAATTAATGAATGAATGAATGTCCGTTTGGGTCTTGAACTTTATGCCGACAAAAGCCGTCAACCATGTACATTGATGTCGACTGAAGAGGGTGCTTTTTAGTCATAAGACAGACACCTTGGATCAGGACTTGGTGGGCATAAGCAATACCAACTTAAGTGGGTTCCATTGTAATTAAAAAAAATGTATATATATATTATGTTTGCATTTTATATATAAGATGGTACATCTTATATATAAGCTGCTACATAATAGTGGTGCAACAATTGTCTTGGCGTACATTGTACATTTTTAGTTTACAAGAGAAATTGAATATCCCTTTGCCAAGAAAGTCTTACAGTTATAAAATGACTTACAATATTTTATACGGAAACGCAATTAAAATGGATCCAAGTTTGGTTGCATTGTATATCAAAGAAATATCACTTTCTATGATACTGTATGGTCTTTCAGGAGGATGACGTGGATCCAGACAACCCCGGGGCAGAGGTAGGTCCCCACGCCATTGTTGGATTGCACAAAATGTTCAAAAATAAACGCTGCCATGTATTTTGTTTGTTGTCAGGAAGCAGAGAACCTACTCACCTCCCTAACAGGACAACCTCACCTTGAAGACGTATTGATGTTTGCGGTGCCCGCCTGCGCCCCCTACAGTGCACTCTCCAACTTCAAGTATGTCCAGTACAGAGGTTGTTTAATTAGTCATTAGAGCAGGGGTGGGCAAACTACGGCCCGGGGGCCACATCCGGCCCGCCAAGTGTTTGAATACGGCCCGCCCAATCTTTCAAAAGTATTTAATTTAAACTCAACATACAACCTGGCATCATGGCCTGAGCCAACCTTTTGATGGTCTGTTGTTTACAAAGTGCTCCTGAAAAAAGAGACACAAGCACATAATAATAATAAAAATTAAAATAATAATTATATTATTATTAGAACTATTATGATTATTATATTTATTATATTAATGCTAATTATTGTATTAATTATATATAATTGTTATATTTGCATATTTTACGTAATAATAATATATTATTTCAATTTTAATTATATTTTATTATTTTTAAAATATTTAAATATAAATATAAAATAATAAATAATAGCAGATTGCATGACAATTTTACAGATACAATAATACCAGGTGGACTGTTACGTGTAAAATATATAGTCCCCCCCCCCGGAAATTTTGTTATGTCAATGCGGCCCACGAGTCAAAAAGTTTGCCCACCCCTGCATTAGCGTGTAATGTTATTTTTTTCCTCCTACGCTTGCAGGTATAAAGTCAAGCTGACGCCAGGCAGTCAAAAGAAAGGAAAAGGTAAAAACTTGGTTAGATGATCCAGTTGGACTGGTGACAAGTCAAGGCCTGATCTCGCTACGTGAACCACTACATGACTACTTTATTTTCATGTACCTCCCAGCCGCACGAACTGCACTTTTGAGCTTCATGAAAGCCAAAGAAGCTTCAGCGAGAGAAAAGGATCTGCTACGCAGTGTTAAGGTAAGAAATTGTCAACATTTTTTCCCCCTCTTGAAGAAAAAATAAGTTTTTGTAAAAACGACCATGATCCATCCTGCAGGATGTCGACCTGTCCAGGAACATGCCCGGCAAAGTGAAAGTGTCTGCTCCCAACCTGCTGGCTGCCAAAAGGAAGTAAGATGTGTCGATCATTGACACTGGACACTTGATACAGACTCTGATGACCAAAATCCGTCTTTGGAATGGAGACGAGGAATCATGTGAGGAACAAATTTCTTTTTGGGTGCATTTCATGTTCTCTGTTTACGCCCACAACATTAGGCACACCAGATTCAATGATAACTTTGTAAAAATTCTCTTTATACAGTATGTCCTGCTGTAAAAGGATCATTTTGTGTGCTGTGGACCTCATAAATAGACATCACGGTGGTGGCTTAGAAGTTCAAAACACTAACAAAAAGCAAAACAAATTACAATTCCACCACTCGGAAGGTCAATGTGCCAAAGTCCAGAGTTACAGGAAGTGATAACGTTTGGACCAGTCCGCGCCGAGTTTGCGGTGCGTTCCTTTTTCCATTAATGTTGGTGGCCAAGAAGTGCAAAACATTAACAACCAAACGTAAAACAAGTGAGAATTCCACCACCTAGGAGGGGATTGTACTACAGAAATCAGACAGGAAGTGGTAACAATAGGAGTTGTGGAGGGTGTTGGCATCATGATTTGCCCGTTTTGTGGCACATACAAGAAAGAACAGATGTACTACAGGGGTCCACTAAACATTTTAATGAGGGCATAACATGGGTACAATCCCCTTCCAGGTGGTGTCATAGTGTTTTGATGTGCCCCAACATTTACTGGAAAAGGAACGTACCAACTCCCCAAACATCCAAAAGCTGGTGCAATTGTAATTTGTTTTACTTTTTGTTAAAGTGTTTTGCACTTCTCGCCACCTTATCTTGCTTTTACTTTAAGTTTATATTTAGCAAATAATTTTGTGAAAAAATTGTGGAAGTATAAAGATTTAAAATATTTCTTTAACACATGGTGGCTAATTGGGCCAAAGCTGATCCTAAATACAGGAAGTAAAATAAATATATATTTTTATTCATTACAGAGCACTATTTTAAATGTTGCATCCAATGAAAAGAAAACATTGTCCTTGTCTCTTTAGAGTCCTTGAAGTTTGCTGTAAAGATATGAGAGCAATATTATTCATTACTGTTCAAATGGCATGTATTTTTTATGCAAAGCATAGAAAGGTAAAACATCCCACCTGTCCTCAACTGTTCTGTTGGATGGGTAGTACACCTTAAATGTAAAACCACTTTTTGGGAAAGAGCCCTGTTGTGATAATGAAAGCCATCAGACGAGTCAAACGACACTGTGACTAACGTATGGAATAGAATAGAATACATACTGGATTGACACACAGGCAGTCCACGTGGTTGATGCTGAAAGGGTCGTACTTGTCTGCAAAGACCACAACATCAGGGACCGGGTAGACTCGTAAGGTGTAGTCGTACGCCCAAAACACAGGACTGACGTAGAGGGGCAGCGGGGTCAGGTGGGCCTGGGACAGGATGGTCCTAACAAACTGAGGGAAACAAAGTGAACAGCTGAGTCCTAACAGGAATTTTCCACAATTGTTATGAGACTTACGTGGTTTGGAATGTCAAGATTACTGTTGGGCAAGCCCACGCAGTTCCTGCACATCTTGTTGACCAGGTCCTCTCTGATGACGACGATCTCCTGGCTGCAGTACTGGATCCTGACAAGGTAACAGAATATAGGTCAATTTGTATACGGTTACCTCTTGTCAGAATAGGGTTCTGGAAAATACAGCAATCCCTCCTTTATCTGGTTACATAGCCAACCTTGATTAGTGTATTTTCATGATATTTTCATAGTTGGATCATAGGAAACCTGTTTACATCCTTCTAAATACATTTACATTAGAGCCCTCTAGACATGAAATATTACCCCATACCCAATATAATCAGAGAAAATTAAACATACCTGTAATATATATTATAGAATTATTAGATTATATTTAATTCTATAATAATAATTATATTAAAATATTAGAATTATTATAGAATATAGATTTTCTTGAAAGTACTGTCAAACGCAACAGTACATCTTTATTTCAGGTGCAGTAAAGCTACTTTAACAAAATAGAGGTGAGCTATTTGTGTTTTACGTGACAGCCAACATTTCCATTGTACTTTATTTACAAAAGCACATTTCCACTCAGCGTCCTCACTGCTTTTATGCTATTTTGTGACATGAAGCTGCTACCAGAGAGACAATGGAGCCAAGCAGAATGTGTTAAAGATGGTAAATTAGTCTAACTTCAAGCCGTCATCAATTGACTCCATATTTCACAGACTATTTTTCTTTCTCCCAGTAATAAGGGATATCCTGTCAACTCGGTATGGGATACATACTTTTATCAAGTAGGTGAAAAAACAGTCTACCAGTAGAAACCTAGTACAACCGCAACAAATCCCTAAACAGAATGGGGTCAAAAGGAATTGTACACCTTTTAGGGTGTTAAGTTACTCCTGTATTGGCATAAGTTGGCCTAATCGTAAATCTGAGAAATCTTGGTCTACTACCTGCATGGGTTGGTGGTGAAGACGGAGAAAGGAACCCTCTGTCTGAACTCCTCAGTGATGTGATCAGCCAGTGGAGGTCTGTTGACAAACATCACTTTGTATTGCTGCTCGGTGAAATGTGTGAAATGGACATAGCTTGGTTGCTTACCGTGGTAGGATGGTACCTGGACCAGGGTCTTCAGGGCCGGGAACGAACACAAATCGACTACTGCAGGTGGAAAAAATAGGTCAGTCAAACACTGACTGACAGAAGGTTTTCAAATAGATTGTAATGAAAGATACCTGGTACCTGTTGTGGATGGTGGGATGTGCACATATGCTATCCGCCAATAGCTTCAGCGACTCTACACAGAGAATAAACACAATACTGTGTAAAATGTGAAATGTCAAGAGTTGAAATCACTCACCTTTCAGGGATTTGATTTGAGTTCTTCCATAAGGGGCTGAAGAGAAATTTCCAAAGAAGATGAAACAAGTGGGAGGCATCGCAGCATAGCCTGAAGACAGAAGACAGCCAAGAATAACACAGATTGTATGTTGCCAAAATTTGGTAATAGTAATGGTTTAATTTCATTTGAACATGCATCAGATTACAATTGAATGCATCCCATAATCAGTTCACAGTTCCACATGTCCAAAAGGAGTAGGAAGAAGCAAAGCTTATTAAATCCTACCCCTCCATCTGGTACTTTTACAATCAGTAACTGTTACATTTGTTCACTTCCTGCTTTCCTACTATAGTTTAATTTTTTATTATTTATTTATTAATTTTGTTAATTTTATTTTTGTCACATATCAAAGTACAAGGTGATATGACCATCCAATGCCATAATGTGTACCATAGTAAGTGTCAATATAGTGATATATATAGCACATCATGACTGGTTCAAGACTCTTCATCCTTGTATTTAGCAAACATCAACTGCTTGTATTGTTTCTTGAATTGGCTCATCGTTGTGCATTGTTTGAGGTCCTTACTCAATCCATTCCATAGTTTGATTCCATATACTGAAATGCTATGGCTAGCATAACGTAGTCCTAGCATATAAGTGTTTCAAATTTAGTTCTTCCTTGAGATCATATTTCTCCTCTCTTAGTATTGGATTAGAAGTATTGGATGACATTTTTAGGTAATTGGTTATTTTTAGCCTTGTGCATTATTTTAGCTGTTTGAAGATGAACTATATCAGCAATTTTAAGCATTTGTGATTTTAGAAATAAGGAGTTAGTATGTTCTCTGTAGGCGGCATTATAAATTATCCTTACTACCCTTTTTTGCAGTACAATTTTGTTAATTTTGTGATATTAATTAAAGCCTCCCAGCGCCACCCTTGTTTATCTTTTCCTTAAGTTAAGCAATAAAAAGGGTGGGGCTAAAAGAGGGGGCTAAAAGAGGAACTGCGATAACTACCGGCATACCTGAGAACATGAGGTTGAGCTTCTCCATCACTTCCACGCTGTCCAACCACACATCCGAGACGATAACAAACATGGCGTCCTCGTTCTCCTCCTCCAGCTGCTTCAGCTTGGCCGACGCCTTCACAGACGTGGCGGACGGCCCGCCGAAGAAATTAACGTTGCCGAAGTACGCCCTGGTAAGAGAAGTTGACGACAAGATGAGGTCATGACGAGGACTGTGCAAGGTAGATGATAATCCTACCTTGTGGCGGATGAAGGCTCTATTGGTGGCGTACCGAAGCCATTAACGTGGAACACAGAGTCCTCGTACCAACCTGCAAGACAAAACTGCTTTTAAGATTTTGCTAGCTGAGGGGCAGAACAATTTGTCTCAGAAACACACAGTGCATATCTTTAACGACACAAGTAATGACGTCTTACCCTCAGCCAGAACAAAACTGGATTCTGTGTAAAGGCCGTTATGAAACTGGTGCAAGCTGAATGAAGGCGAATATCAACTGTTTCAATCCTGATGTATTGTTATACATGCACGTGAAAGGATATTGCCTTAGATATATTGAGCTCCACTGTTCCTGTCGGATCCTCCAAGTGGTATTTCCCCTTCAAAATAAAAGCAATACCAGACATTAGAGACACATACAGGCGCAATGTCATGTCCTCATGTGATCCGGAATGGAGCAAAAAAATAACATGGCCCACCTCTTTAAGTTGTGTGATCATCCCCAGTACGATCACCCCTCCCATTTTGGCCGTGTTGCCCAGCAAAGCTTCAATTGTCTTCAGCTGGTAAAAAAACAAAACAACCAAATAATCTGCGGGTTAGATGACGTGTGATGACACCAATAAATCAATGAGTCCGCTTGAGCAGCTGCAGCTACGGACATGTCGATTTGTCACAATAGACATCTTTACTATAACACCACCTTCAGAGCCGACATGGCATCTGTAAAGCTGACATGGAGAAACGTATCAATTAGAGATTGAAGGGGGAAATTACTCTATTTTAATAGTTTATGTGGGCTATACATGACACTATATTTTGATTAAGTATAATCAAGTCTGCAAAATATATACACATACACACTATATACACATATGTATTTTTAAAAAAACAGACTTGTACCCTATTAAATACCTGATACCTAATAGATGTTTGGTGCTCTGCAGTTGAGTATATAAACACCCTGGACTATGCAGAGTTATGGTAGCTTTAATAGAAAATACCTGAAATTTGTTTTGATTCTCCACTACAGCAGCTCCTATGGCAGGCGGGGTGAATAGCTCATGTCGACGTGTACGCTGTAAACACATCAACAAATTCAAGGCATTAAAACCAGATGCAAGTAGTACAAAATAAGCGTGACGCAGAGGCCGGCTGACCTGCTGTAAGATTGTGTAGCGCTCCCTAAAGATCTCTGCTTTGTCTCTGGCGGTGCCGCACAGGCTTGGAGCCGGATGGCTGGTCATACTGATGCTGAGAGGTACAAACAAGGAGGTAAATACTGAAGGATGTAGTATTATAAAGCCTGGATATCACAAGGTCTACCTCTGGCTTGATGAATTTCACCCCATCAGATTAATGCTTAATGTAGCGGGACATAAATTAGTCACAAAAATAAGTAAAAAGCTTCAATAGAATATTTATGATCATATTTCATGATTTAATTAATTTAAATAATATAGAATATAGAATATACAATAGCAACAAAATATTAAAAACAACTTTGAATAATTAATATTTAGCACAAAAAATCCCCATATATTACCATCATTAATCCTAACTCAAAAGTTGTAAAAATAAGTAAACCCCTCGTAATACTAATGATTGTGAAAACATAAATAATTCAGTTCTTTATGTTATAATTGGACTCCAAATTGTCCATAGGTATGAATGTGAGTGTGAATGGTTGTTTGTCTATATGTGCCCTGTGATTGGCTGGCCACCAGTCCAGGGCTCTTGGTCAATGTCAGCTGGGATAGGCTCCAGCACCCCCGCGACCCTCGTGAGGAAAAGCGGTAGAAAATGAATGAACGAATGAATGTTATAATTGTCACTTTATAGCCTGATTGAACCGAGCAGCCAGGACATGTGTACCGCTTTATGTTCTATGTCCAAGTTACATTGGAATACATGATATAGGAGCAGGAAAAAGCAAAGCATTGGTTCTATGGTCGTCATCACATATTTCCTCTTAAGACACAATTAAAAAAAAAAAGCCAACATTAAAGCAAAACTCCTGAAGAGTCCTGTTCACATTAAAATTCCAAGTGCACATTGTAAAATTGCAAAATGAAATGCAAAACTGTATGACTTTTAGACATCCCACCCATTACTGAGTAAAACGTGGCCTTTTACTTACGGCACAAACTTCTTGCGCTCCGCATTGTAAATGTATCTGGGCACGTCGAAGGCTCCGATGATGTTGAAGACGTTATTTCTGTAAAAAAATAAAATAAAATCACTCCGTTTACACAGTGACATATCTCAACCTAATAATGACCAATTTAGACTTACATGGCTTCATCAGAGGATTGAGAGCAGTCCTGCACAGCATTTTCCACTACGGACAACTCGATCATGCTGGAAGACACTGCAGGACAACCATCACCACACAAAGCACACACACGAAGTGTATACACGGTATACTGTATGTCAGGGAATTTTATATAAAACATGACTCACATGGCTGCTTCTCCACTGCATCCATCACCCTTTCAATGACATCATCCAGCTCTGAGGGGTTGACTGACTGGAGGACCTCCACCAGGTATTTGGTGGCCTCACTGGACAACACACACCAATATATTAATACAAATATATATTACAAACAACTCTCAGCATGCCTGCAAACTACAACACAGGCTAACAAACAGGCTGTGGCTGTTGAGGGTTGTTTGTGACTGGTGTTAACTAATACCTGGAGGGTAGCTGTAAAACTCGAGTATTATGTCAAGGAGGTTTCTCGGACAGCTGAAAATTAGCATTTTATTGTAAATAAAGTGCGTGTGAAAGCGACGTAGGAGAGCTCATGGTTTGCGATGCTAGTTCTCAGCCAGCGCGACCGAACAGCTAAACGTAAACAGCACGTGAAATAAGGTGGAGTCATGAAAAAAATACATACGGTCGAAGGATAAGTCCACGCATCTTGAAGTCAGCGGAAACTTTCGATTTAATTTTGCGAGCGACGTCCATCTTTTATTTTTTGTTATAACAAACTCGACGACTCAAGCTTTGGCGCGAAATATTTTACTTCCGCCTCTCATGTCCTCATTTCCGCCCTCTTCGGCGTTTTACCTATGTCGTCACATCCTTTTCGAGTTACATGCGTTTTTGTTTAAAATTATAAGGGAATTAAATTATTAGCACGCTTGTTTAACATGGAAAGTGACGATTCATCTAAAATATTAACTTTCAAACGATATGTATGTGCTGGTATGTTCGCATCAATGTGGACCTTTATTTCGGTATTTTTTGCATTAAACTTCCGGTCTCCAGTTTTAATATGCATGTACTTTTTATAACGAAAGTACTTTTTCCGTTACACAAACAAGGCAAACTTAATTCAGTGTTTTATAAAATGAAAAATCAAACATAATATTTAAATAATATAACACAGTAGAAATAATATATTTTTTATAAAATGCAAAAAAAAAAATTCTAACCATGTTGTGTTGTTATTTATTTTTAAATAAATTTATTTAAGCTTATTTTCCATTATTTCATAAAAATTAAAAGCTGACCTGGTATCACAGTATTTTTTGGAAATAAATAAAAAGTATTAGCACATGCTACTTTGTCAGACTAATGTTACTCTGAAATAATGTAATTATCTTTTGATTATCATTTTATAATGCATTTGGTAAAAAAAAAAAAACTCCAAAATTAATAATTATTAATAATAAGCCACTCCCAATTGAAATACCTCCCTAATTACATTATGGACACAAAGTGTGTAAAAGGTGGTCATTAGGTATTTTAGCCTATTTTAGTACAATTCCATTTTTGCATGACACAGGAAGTACTGCGACAGATCAGCAGACAGCTTACCGTAGCAACTGAATCTTTAATGTTTGTAAGATATAAAAATCTTCATCTTTATCATACAATAAGATACACACCACAACTTGAGTCAAAAGGAGCAATGTGTTGTTGTTTTTTTGTTTGCAACCACACAAGAACAAAAAAAAGATAATTTTTTAAAATCCCTTTTTGAGGTAAGACAGCTGGTTCATTGGTAGGGCATTCAAAGAGCCACGTATAGCTCTTTATCTTCTTCTGGTGTGTTTTTCCTCCATGTAAAGACATTCCGGACATCTCCTCAGCAAGTAGGCCTATAGGCACCGAGCTGAAAGCAGGACCTACACACTGAGGGCACACTATCTTGAAGTCAATTTAAAACAAAAATAGATATTTATATAACAATGAATGAAACACAACCGGTCATTTGAATTTGAAGAGAGAGGAAAACAAAGGACTTAATTCCATGTCAGAACAGTCTGCTCGGCCTCTAACACAAGAAGAGACCTTTTGTTTAGTTATTATTTTTTTTTATCTGCAATGTGCTCAGTATGTCTTGCACAATCTTAAACCAACACACAAAGAGAGAAAAATCAACAACAAAAGCAGCCAGCACAGGAAACATGCATTCGATATGCCAAATTTCAAAACTAAACACAAAAAAAAAAATGGAGCCGATATATATATATTTTTTTTAACATGCCGAGTCTCTTTCACAGAAAGCCACCAGTTTGTAGTGAAATCATAAAAAGAAACAAACATAACGCACGGAGAGAAGGAAAGACTGCACACTGCAAGTCATGCAAACTGACACCGGAAAAGAAACATTGACAAACATTTCCCACAATCCCCATTTTCTGGCTGTACCAAAGCCAAATAGGCATTTATGGCAGAAATATATCTTTATATATATATTATTTTATTCACATTACTTTATATATATATATATATATATATATATATATATATATATATATATATATATATATATATATATATATATATATATATATATATATATGAAGAAACAACAGTTGAACAGCATTTGGACAGTACTGCGGCCGCCGTGCTGCCGGCACAAATGGATTTTTAGCAGCACAGTCCGCTCATGTAAAGCTCATTATCAAACAAACAATGAGACAGAAGAAGAAACAGGCAGACAAATAATAAACGTGCAGCAAGCCGAATGAAAATGGCATGGTGGTCATGCAGGAACACACACACACAGACACACACACACACACATACATACACCTTACACACAACCCTCCATCCATCCATCTTCTAGCAGACAAAATGTGTGTTTTAGGGTCACAGTCAGTGTTCCTTGGCTGGTAGTCCCGCCCCCTTAAGCGATCAGGCTTTGCCGACATCTGATAAGGGAGGTGTTGGTGTCTAGAGGGAGGTGGACGGAAGCTTCTTGACACGCCGCTGGGCCAGGAAGGAGCTCTCGATGGGTTTGAGTTCGGGGGTGGGCTGCGAGTTCTTCAGGGCCGAGTACGTGGCTGCCATGGCGCCCTGGGGAACAGCAATGCTGTTAGCCAATCTTCCAATAAGGGTTTCATATTTAAACACAGTAGTGCTTCAATTGATTCATTTGTGTGTATAAAGTGACAGTCATTTCCTTTGTGACTTCCTGTTCCTGCACAGGGTCCTCAGTACTTTTAACAATCTAGCAACAATTTCATGAATTCATTTAATAAAAAAGCGGGGGGTGCTGGAGCCTATCCCAGCCAATCACAGGGCACATATATAGACAAACAACCATTCACACTCACATTCATACCTATGGACAATTTGGAGTTGCCAATTAACCTAGCATGTTTTTGGAATGTGGGAGGAAACCGGAGTACCCGGAGAAAACCCACGCATGCACGGGGAGAACATGCAAACTCCACACAGAGATGGCCGAGGGTGGAATTGAACCCTGGTCTCCTAACTGTGAGGTCTGCGCGCTAACCACTCGACCGCTGTGCCGCCCTCAAGTGAAACATAAATAATAAAATATCTAAATCCATATAAAATATACAAATGTAAATTTACCATGTATTTACAATTTAAATTTGCATTTAAAATGTGTTATTAATTATATCAAAAATAATTTTGAATTTCTTATATTTGAAAATGCTGAAATGAACTATTCTACATGTAAATTACAGCAACCAAAATTGTATTTAATGAACTGTATGATCAAAAATAGTCAAAAAAATGTACATTTACAAAAAATGCTTATTTTAAATGTTGCAATTACAATTATTTATATTACAATAATAAATAAATAGGCGGCACGGCAGATGAGTGGTTAGCGCGCAGACCTCACAGCTAGGAGACCAGGGTTCAATTCCACCCTCGGCTATCTCTGTGTGGAGTTTGCATGTTCTCCCCGTGCATGCGTGGGTTTTCTCCGGGTACTCCGGTTTCCTCCCACATTCCAAAAACATGCTAGGTTAATTGGCGACTCCAAATTGTCCATAGGTATGAATGTGAGTGTGAATGGTTGTTTGTCTATATGTGCCCTGTGATTGGCTGGCGACCAGTCCAGACCCTGCCTCTCGCCTGAAGACAGCTGGGATAGGCTCCAGCACCCCCCACGACCCTTGTGAGGAAAAAGCAGTAATAATATTGAATATGATTTTACAGGTTTTACAAACTGAATTCATTCACCTTGACCAGTTTGGGGTCCTGATGTGGGAGCTGGCTGTTGGGGAGTTTGTCTCTCTGGACAATCCATGGGTGTCTGAGGACCTGCTTGGCAGTCAGTCTCTGATGTGGGTCTACATGGAGCATCTTGGACACCAGATCCTGAAGGAAGGGGAGCACACTTAAATAGGGTCAAGCTCTAAAGGAGCATCTAAGACGTCAAGTTGAGCTGGACCTTTGCAGCGTCGGAGACCGTGTCCCAGTTGCCTCCAGACAGACTGAAGTGACCGTTGCCTATCCTGTTCAGGATCTCATTTGGGGTGTCCTCTGGCCCGTTGGCAAATGGAGTAAAACTAGTGGTATTGGAACCGTGTGAGTGTACAACATTTTAGAGCCGGGGTCCGAAGTTGACTCACCCAGCCAGCATGGTGTACAGTAAGACTCCCAGACTCCAGATGTCACAGCCTTCATCGTAGCCTTGACGCTTCAACACCTGTTATCGACACAACAAGACTCTCCTCTAAATAAATTATAAATAAATAATTATTTAAAAAAATAATAATAATTTTTTAAAAAATAATTATTAAAAAAAAATAATGATTTAAAAAAATTCTTAAAAAAAAACAAAAACAAATAATAATACTTATTTTTAATAATAATATTATTATTTTAAAAAATAAAAGTAAATAAATAAATAAATATTTATAAACATTTTATGATGGTGACAGTTTGACCCTGTAACGGACTTCTCCTAGTTCTGTTATTTCCTACATTGTCTTCCACAGGCTCACCTCAGGAGCTACAAAGTTGGCGGTGTAGCATGGAGTCATCAGGAGACCGTTGTTGGCACGAAGCTGCTTGGCGAAGCCAAAGTCACAGATCCGAATGGACTCGGGATTTCCCGACTCGTCCACGTACAGGATGTTGCTGGGCTTCAGGTCCCTGTGTACCACCTACACGGACAATACCAACATACAGTATACACCACATGTATGGTTGTAGATGACCACAATGTATCTCACAGGACCGATGTGGTCCGATTGTATGCTATCCTCACCCCTTGCGAGTGCAGGTACTCCACAGTCTTGGTGATGGTGTGCAGCACGGCGCTGGCTTCCCGCTCTGAAAAGAACTTCTGCTTGAGGATTCGGTCGAGAAGCTCCCCTCCACGCATCAGCTCCGTCACCAGGAAGACCTGCTTCCCTGTGTCGTACACCTGAAACACAACCGCAAAAAATGGCTTTGTGTCGTCTCAGAACCTGACAGAGAGGAAGAGGTGTGTACTTTCAGGTCCAATTATCCTTACATCCTTCAGTGTTATGATATTGGGGTGCTGTCCGTATCGAAGCAGGATCTCGATCTCCTCAGAGGGGTCTGTGCTGGTCTTGTCAATCATCTGGCAAAAAAAAAAATTAAAATCCAAAAAACTAGAATGTCATTCTAGTCGGGTGAGCTGCTTTACCTTGACGGCGTATTCCGTGTTGGTGGCCTTGTGGACGCATCGCTTGCACACGGAGAAGGAGCCCATGCCGATGTCTTCCTTTAAAACGTAGCCGTCGCTGAACAACAAGTTCTTCCCGTGCAGCTGCTGCATAGGAGAAATGGATTTCAGGATTCAGGGACTAATTGGATGTTCTTCATTTTGTATAAATATTCATAAAAAATGTCCAATAGTATATGTATTTACTATTTATTAATCAAGGATAATGTAAATATCTCGAAAATAAAATTACATAATTAACAGGAACGCTGCCAGGACCTCCAAAAGGTTAACTGTGGCATGTCTACATGGACCTTAAGCAAAGATAGATAAAATGATAGAAATATTAAATAAATGGTTATAAAAGTATAAAAAAATATTTATAGAAAAAAATAACCTGCATGTCAGTTTTTATTATAATTATTTTTTAAATGTTATTATTATTTTATTATATATTTGATTTTAATTATTATTGTTGTGAATTTTTTTAAATAATTATTTGTAGAAAACTCAAAATAAGACTGCCTGGAGTCCTAAGCTCGTCCTAACTCCAGGTCTTCTGTGACTGTGGTCTTACCTGGACCACTGGGTGAGGCGGGGGTTGCACCGGCTCGGCTAAACCTTCCTCTTCCAACAGAGATGACGCGATGAAGCTAAAGCCTCTGAAAAGCTGGTGAGCACCGGCACTCGGCGGCACGCCGGGAGAATCTGAAAGAAAGGAAAAGCCAGAGATGTAAGTTTTCCTGTGACAGCACTGTTTTCCAGCATTTGAACTCTGACCTTTAGGTGTGCGGGAGGTGAACTCGGAGTCAAAGTAGAACGTGTCGTCAGGGCGTGCCACTGCTGGCCTGAATGGAGGCTTTACTTCTCTGCGAAAAAGTTTCTGAAAGGAGAGACAACATTTGTTAAGTGAAATCCTGCCTTAGGGTTTGCATCACCACCTGTTGCTAGGCAGATTTCATAGGGCTCAATATAACTGCCCCACAGGCCAATATAAACAATTATACCAGTCATGCCAACTAGAAACTACTTTCCACTGCCCCACAATGGCAAAAAAACGGACAGAGAGAACCGGCCCAACTACTATATAGATTAAAGGACATTACTATTCATATTCATATGTTTTTTTAAATCCAATCACGACATTTTACTTTGGGACTAACACATAATAGTAACAACAATAAAATATTTTGAGTAATAAAAACAATAATGTAGTACAAAACAAAGAGCACACTCACATTCCAGTCGATGTTGGAAAATAAACCATGGCGTTTGATCTCCTCTGCTCCGTCAGGACCAGATCCTAGAAGAAAACATGAATGTATATTAAAAAAAAATAATTTCAATATTAAAAAACAGCTGTTTTTTTATTGAAATATCTATTTTAAAACATGTAAAATTAAAAGATTTGTATTTATTGTTTATAGTATAGTATTATACTATAGTATATATATATATATATATATATATATACACGTATATACACACATATATATACACACACACATCTATATATAGAAGTATATACAGTGTATGTACAGTATGTATATAATTACAATTAAAAACAATAAGAAAACATTTTTAAATAATTATCCATCCATTCATTTTCAATAATATTTTAATATTAATTTTGACAAAAACAAATGTGAAAGAAACAAATTAAAAATAAAATATATGAATTTTAATAAATTTATAAAAATAACTACAGTAGTGCATTAATAAATAATTAATAATGAAAATATTTTTATAAAAATACAACTCTTGTATTACATTTAAATACCCCACTTTAAAAACTTGATGTCCAATTATTACCAAAAGTATTGATAATTTATTAATTAATAATAAATACGTTTTTGCTGATTTGCTTATTCAACTCATTCGCTACCAAAGATGTATTTATACCCTTTTTTCAACCTGACTGCTCGAACCAAAAGACGTATTTCTACGTTTTCTAGCGAAAAGGGCACAACAAGGTGATGATGCAACTCCACAGTAGAAAAGATCATGTTTGGTGCAGTTTTAAGACAAAAGTGCAGTCCATAAGAGCATGGCCTTCATCTTTGCCTTGTAGAGGCAAAATGTCTGTCCCTTAGAGGGGAGCATGACAGAAAATAATTGAGAAGCACTGATATAGCCCAAGAACACAATATTCTGTGTACCGATAGGGACGGATTTTTAAAAGTGGCTGGGATTGAATGAGTTAATGTACAGCACCAGTCATAAGTTTACACAAACCCTATTGTACTGTATATACTCCAAATGACTATAAAACCTGACTATTGACAATTTGATAGGTTGACTGAGCCACCCTAAATAGTGGAGCATTTCCCCAAAGTGGCTACGAACCCAGTCTGTTGGCGGGGTTCCTCTTGAACAAAGCCCTGAGCAGAGACTGGGCCTCGGCGCTGAGGAACTGAGGCATTCCCAGACGAGCCCTGCACCCGAGAGGACATTGTCAATCATCCATCATGACTAAAAATGTTCTGTAAAGCAGACTTTTGGGTTTCCACTCACTTGAGAATCATGTTCATTGTTTCTTTGCGGTCCTTCCCTTGGAAGGGCAGCGATCCAGTCAGCATTTCAAACTAGTGCAAAGAACATGAGACGCTTATGTTGACATTATAAGACATTCATGTTATTTCCTGTACCCCCCACTGGTTGGGAGTTACTGCTTTACCGGATTATTTTCCACTGTGCTTACCATCAGTACTCCAAACGACCACCAGTCGGCGCTGTGGGTGTGTCCTTGCCTGTTGACAACCTCAGGTGCCATGTACTCCACAGTACCGCAGAAGGAGTAGGCTTTCTCATGGTGGTCAATGGCTTCTTTGCACAAACCAAAATCTGGAGCACATACATTTGAGTTAAATAAGCCACAATATGGTTAAATAATCAATGTTTAAGACGCTAACCTGTGAGTTTGATGTGACCTTCCTCATCCAGAAGAATACTATAAAGCAACAGTAGGCAATGTTAGCAGAATTTGCGTTCAAAACGCTCATCCGACCTAACCAATGCTTATTGGTTGTTTGTTCATAACACGAATGTGACAATATTATCTTCTTATTTTTTTGCTGCTGATAATCAAACACATGAAAAGAATACAATTTTCACCAACTTCATTTTTAAACTTCTTACTTAAAAGTTCTTACTTTTCTGGCTTCAGGTCTCTGTAAATGATGCCCAAGCTGTGGAGGTGGTCCAGGCCCAGTGCCAGCTCTGCCAGATAAAACTTCACATCCTCCTCTGTGAACATTACCTGTAAAATGGTCAGCGAAAGATACCTCAGGAGGAGTGGTTGAAAAAAATACAAAGCATGTGTGCAGCATCATCCCAACACGGACCTCTTTAGACAGCCTGGTGAAGAGATCTCCTCCTCGGAGGAAGTCCAGGATCAAGTAGAGTTTCCCTTCAGTCTGGAAAGCTGCAATTACATATGTCATATATTTCAATATAGCGTCATGTCATGAGAAGGGGACTGCAGTCATTGACGGACCGTAGTGCAGCTTGACAATGAACGGGTGGTTGACGTCAGCAAGGATGTTCCTCTCCATCTTGGTCCTCACACGATCCCTCACTGAAAAAGAAAGCAGAGCAGTTGACGTCACGATGCAGCAGGAATTAAATGCTGTTCTGAGCTTGCAGCTGTACAGTAAACCGTCACCAACGCTCAGTCAAAAGCTGCACAGTGGATGCTTTAATTAAAACAAAACAAAAAAACCCATTTAAAAAACCCATTTATTATCTTTATTATAGTATTTATTGCCCTTAGTGGTTCCCTGATGTGAGAACCTATTCTGCTGCAACCATTTGCTATCTGGTCCATTCTAATTGGAGCTGCTTTTTATGTTTTCGCCCCCTATCAATACAAATGAAAAAAGCCAGACAGATTTATTTTGTCTATCACGACAACAGCATGCATGAAAACACTTGCAAACACCTTTCTGTTCCCTTTCCATAGACAGGTGTCGTTGAAGGGGGAGTAATTTCACTTCATTTTAGTTTTATTTAATTCAATTAAACAATCTTATTTGAGTACGGGGTTGATCCAAGGTCAAATATCTAACACATGACTCACTGGTGACATCAATCATGAAGGGGGAGTACTTTCACTTCATTTTAGTTTTATTTAATTCAATTAAACAATGTAATCTTATTCAAGTATGGGGGTGATACGAGGTCAAATATCTAACACATGGCTCACTGATGACACCAATCATGAGGGGGGAGTCCTTTCACTTCATTTTAGTTTTATTCAATTCAATTAAACAATGTAATCTTATTCAATTATGGGAGTGATACGAGGTCATATATCTAACACATGACTCACTCACTGATGACACAAATCATGAGGGGGGAGTACTTTCACTTCATTTTAGTTTGATTTAATTCAATTAAACAATGTGATCTCATTCAAGTATGGGGGTGATACAAGGTAAAATATCTAACACGAGACTTACTGATGACACCAATCATGAGGGGGGAGTACTTTCACTTCATTTTGGTTTTATTTAATTCAATTAAACAATGTAATCTTATTCAAGTATGGGGGTGATACGAGGTCAAATATCTAACATGTCACTCACTGATGACACCAATCATGAGGGGGGAGTACTTTCACTTCATTTTAGTTTTATTTAATTCAATTAAACAATGTAATATTATTCAAGTATGGGGGTGATTCGAGTTCAAATATCTAACACATGACTCACTGGTGACACCAATCATGAAGGGGGAGTACTTTCATTTCATTTTAGTTTTATTTAATTTAATTAAACAATGTAATCATATTCGAGTATGGGGTGATACAAAGTCAAATATCTAACACACGACTCACTGATGACACAAATCATGAGGGGGGAGTACTTTCACTTCATTTTAGTTTTATTTAATTCAATTAAACAATGTAATCTTATTCAAGTATGGGGGTGATATGAGGTCAAATATCTAACACATGACTCACTGATGACCCCATTCATGAGGGGGGAGTACTTTCACTTCATTTTAGTTTTATTTAATTTAATTAAACAATGTAATCATATTCGAGTATGGGGGTGATACAAAGTCAAATATCCAACACATGACTCACTGATGACACCAATCATGAGGGAGGAGTACTATCACTTCATTTTAGTTTTATTTAACTTAATTAAACAATGTAATCATATTTGAGTATGGGGGTGATACAAAGTCAAATATCCAACACATGACTCACTGATGACACCAATCATGAGGGAGGAGTACTATCACTTCATTTTAGTTTTATTTAATTTAATTAAACAATGTAATCATATTTGAGTATGGGGTGATACAAGGTCAAATATCTAACACATGACTCACTGATGACACCAATCATGAGGGGGGAGTACTTTCACTTCATTTTAGTTTTATTTAATTCAATCAAACAATGTAATCATATTTGAGTATGGGGGTGATACAAGGTCAAATATATAAACACATGACTCACTGATGACACCAATCATGAGGGGGGAGTACTTTCACTTCATTTTAGTTTTATTTAATTTAACGAAACAATATAATCATATTTGAGTATGGGGGTGATACAAGGTCAAATATCTAACACATGGCTCACTGATGACACCAATCATGAGGGGGGAGTACTTTCACTTAATTTTAGTTTTATTTAATTCAATTAAACAATGTAATCTTATTCGAGTACGGGGATGATACAAGGTCAAATATCTAACACATAGCTCACACTGTGATGACCCCATTCAATCGCACTCTCTACTGTACCTTTCAGCGTGGCCTTCTTGAGGACCTTCATGGCGTAGAGCTGGTTGTCATCAGGAGGGGTCACCTTGCGCACCAGGAACACCTGCATGGGGCAGCCCTGTATAAAACACCTGCTGGTACCAGATGAAGGAGTGACAAGCGTGTACCTTACCTTCCCAAAAGAACCCTGACCCAACACTTTGAGGAGCTCGAAGTGAGAAGCGTCTGCTTTTTCCGAACCCTCTTTGACCACATGGGTGATGTTGATCTCCTTGATTTCACCATCATCCTACACCGTGTAGAGAGGGGTGGGGGTGAGAATATGACTTGTAACCACATGAATACAAAAGCACTTTTATCTTCCTGTTTTTGGTTTGACTTCCAGTAAACTTAATGTACATGAACTCAGCACAGGACATCAGCTTGTTCTGACACCCACCACTTATAAATGACCTCTTTAAAATGCATTTTTTGACCCTTGACCCCAACAATATGACTATTTTCATATTTTTAAACTTATGAAGCACTGAACAAAGTGCTTCCTTAAAAGCAACACAACAACTGTGTGTGACAACAGGAAGCAGCTTCAACATTCAAGCAACGAGACAATTTATTCAAGTGAACGTAATTGTTACCGTCCAGTGGTTCCTCAGCGCAGGCAAAGCATCAGCAGCCCCCGCCAATGTTTTAGTCTTTTTGGACAGGTGGAAGGTGAGAAAGCGACTCAGTTTAAACTTTCTCTGGTCTTTCTCCATCCTAATACAGCCATGCCATCTGTATCGCCATGATGACACCCATGCCCGAGCACAGGTCTTCAACAAATAATGCTATTATTCACCTCCTTTTAAGGCTTGTGTTGATCTGACTGACTGACTGAATGACTTGACTGCAGATGAGACGAACCAGAAGTCGGCAAAAAGGAAGGAAGAGCTCGCCTTAATTCTCACAGCTTTGCACCCTAAACGAGCCACGCAAATGAAACACTACACAAGACTGTACAGGTGATACAACAGCGGTAATATTCCATGTCATCATTCCGAGTGACTTAAGACAAAGGTCTGCAGAGTGAGTACAAGATGAGGACAAGTCACAGGCAGTTCTTCCTGTCCATGGTCCTTTCCTAAGTGTCTATTTCCTGCTCATCCTGTCCTCTAAAAGTCACCCAAAAGTAACCCTAACACCGCTAAAATGACTGAATATGGCAATATACTATACAATATACTATACAGTATGCTAAATCTCTTTACTAAAAGCAGAAAGACAAGAACAACAGCTAGTTCAAAAAGTGAAGAAGTACAACTTCATAGTTAGTATTTCAGCATATTGAAGCAACAAAATAACAGGGAATGAATATTAGTAATTATATTATATTAGGCGGTTTGAACATTGCACCCTCACTCTACTCCATTTTTCATTGTTTTACTCTTTTACAAAACAATAAAGCAAATTGTACATATCATTGGCCTAATTTATATATTTTCAAGCATAAAAGTTGAAAAATTAACTAAAATACAAGGCAGAAGAAACATTTGTGATTGTGAATGTAGTATTCTACATTGGCCGCTAGGTGTCAGTAATTGCTTGATTAGACAGGCACCAGCCGTGATTGCAGGAACAGACATTTATTGCAAGTTTAAATTATCTCAGGCACAATAATAACAACATAATAATAACATGGGCTATTGTTGGTTATGTAATAGCTCCATCCAACCACTTTCTACTTCAGTATTATTTTCTTATTTACAAGAGAAAATAACTATAATATAAAGAAATAAGGATAGTACTTACAATGTTAGGACTTTTTCTTGTAATATCACACCGTCAATCCCATAATATGACTTCCCTCCCCCAAAACAAGTAGGAAAATTTTATTGAACAAACAAAAAAAGAGACGCACTTTCCACTTAATATTGACACTATTTTTGTAATATTGCTATTTTTTCCATCATAATATCTCTGGTCTTGTAATAGGACCTTTTTTCTCTTAATATGACAATTGTAAACTTATTTAATTTATTTATTATAATTTATAAACTTATTTAAATTATTTTTTTACTGTTAAAATACTTTTACAAATAAATACATTATATGTCTGCTGACCAGAGAAGGTGCAGGAAGTGTAGGAGTGTGTTTGCAGTGTTACAGAGGAGCTGATAGAACTCACCTGGCAACTAATACTGGCAAAGTCCTTCTCTATCCATGTGATATGAGCCCGGCTCTAAGCAGTGTTGGAATGCACAGGTTACTTTATTATGCAGAATTATATATTCACACGCACACACACACATGCACACACAGGGTTTGGTTGGACAGGACAGGAAGTTTCTCTTTCTTTATGCCCTCATTTCCTCTTTTTCTCTCGCTGACTTCACTTCCTTCCTGCTCGATGAGTCGAAGCTGAAAGCAGCGGTTGCCTTTAAAACAAGTTAAAATATGCGATTGACTGCCCAGCGTGACAAATAGAAGTACAGTAGGAAGCCACTGCTGAACCTCAGGGGGGCAATAGACATTACCTGGGGGTGTGATGATACGGCATCATTGAGGTTTCTCGGTTGTGTACAGTGTTCCCTCGTTTATCACAGGGGATAGGTTCCCAAACCTTTATTTGTTTGCAGTTATTATAGATGTATTAAGGCTGGAAGGGTGTAAACCATACAACCATTTTCTCAGACAGGCATTAACATTTCCTCAAAGTTTCGCTTGAATTTTAATGGTCAATCTACTAGTTTGGACTGGCCTGGCGGCGTTCAGCTGTAGCGTTTTTCTATCCTTGTTAAAACATATTCATCATCGTCCTCCTCGTCCTATTCCTGGAGCTGAAGATTAATTTAGCCACTTAGCTAGTATACTCACAATGGCACAAAGGAGATTGATTGACAATAGTCTACAGGTCTACAATAGGCGGGTTCTCTACAGGTATGTAAACACACTGCACATACAGCTGCATGTGTCCTCAACATGGGTATACAACACCCTCAACTGGATTAAATTCAATAACAAACACATACTGTACAAAAGAGCACCAATTGTAATGCCTCTAATACACAACAAGGAGGCAGAACACAATAAACGTTCATACAGCGAATCAACAAAAGGTGAACTGCGATGTAGCGAGGGAACACTGTCCCTTGGTTAGGTGTGGTGAATTTTCGGTACGGTCAGGAAACACGATACAAAACAAAAGAATGTAATTTTTGAATTAATGTTTTTCAATGACGCATGAAACTGCATTTGAGCCACTTTGATACTTCTGTACATAATTGATGCTGAAATTCAATGTAAGTCAATATACTGTATTTTGTCTTATAGGTGACGAAGCAAATTTACGTATTTACGTATTTCATAAGTGTTCAACAGCAGGTGCACCGCACGTCAAGGACGCCCCGCGTTGGAATGTAGCTTGAGGAGATCGGCCGAGAGGACCGGGTGCGAGTCCAGAGTTGCCTCCGCGCCCTGCCTACGCAAACCCTCCACCACCTACACTGCAGGAGGAGATGACGGAAGACGCTCTCTCGGCTGTGGATTCTCCTTGGCGCCATCGCTACCCATGACTCCTGCTCGCTGTGTTGCTCTGTTTTCATGCGCCGAGAGCTCCCTTCCAATCTGAATGTATGTCCTTTTTTGCCACATTTAGGCAAACTACTCCCTGTCCCTCACTTGAAATGTGTACAGTATGGACAATTGGTACACACTTGCGTCAAATGCAAGGGTCCATACCAAAACAAAACTCTAAATATGAATACATATACTGCTATTTTATATATACTGCCCCGCTTTTTCTTGTGTTTTGACTGTGTATTGACGAAGGAATGTTGTATTTTGGTGTATCTTTTACTCTGTTTGCTCGTTTTTGTTCAACTCCATTTTTCTGTGAAGTGTCTTTGAGTATTTTGAAAAGCACTATACAAATAAAATGTATTATTATTATAATTATTTTGCACTTTTGTGGCTTCAACTATGACAATTTTTCAAAAATACATGAACAAATCATAGATCAAGCTGTTTCGTGGTTGAATACGACTAATTATTAGTTAAAATGTTATGTTTTTTTTTTGCCTAAATCTAACATTTTCAAGCATAATAATGGATCAATGAATTAAAATACAGATATAAAGAATTGAATATAAAGAATTGCTATTCTGAACTGGTCACTATGTGTCAGTAATGTTAATGAACAGTCACCTCATTTATTTACTCTTATTATGATATTCTATAGGCTGCACAGTGGTCGAGTGGTTAGCGTGCTGACCTCACAGCTAGGAGACTCGAGTTCAATCCCACCCTTGGCCATCTCTGTGTGGAGTTTGCATGTTGTCCCCGTGCATGCGTGGGTTTTCTCCGGGTACTCTGGTTTCACATTCCAAAAACATGCTAGCTTAATTGGCGACTCCAAATTGTGAGTGTGAATGGTGGTTTGTCTATATGTGCCCTGTGATTGGCCAGGGTGTACCCCGCCTCTCGCCAGAAGACAGCTGGGATAGGCTCCAGCATCCCCCGCAACCCTAGTGAGGATAAGCGGTAGAAAATGAATGACTGAATGAATGATTTTTACATTGTGTAATCTGAGTGCGAAGGTGACTATAGGGTTGTTATTTCATATCTAGAGGGGTCTAATAATGTTAAACGTATTAAGAAGATTGTAAACAGGCTCCTACAAAAATATTTATAATATTATATAGTATTTATAATATATAATCGGGAATCCTACTTTCCTACAATTAACTAATGTCAAAGCATTGTCCTGCTGGAAAATGTTGAGTGAATTAGGACTAGGTTAAAGTTACACTATGGGGGGGGGGGGGGGGGGACCTTACAAGAACCGCACAACAAAAGTAATTTTGTAAGAAAAGCCTTTTTTGGATGCAACTTAAAAATTACTGTACTTACAAAACGCGCAATTATACAACATTGTGTCTTGTTCAAGCATCTTCGCATCTTCTTACTATAAAATGTTGAGTGAATTGTCCACTACTGGATTCATAGCTTGATAAGTGATAAATGGATGGACAAGAGAACAATTAGTCCATATATACATTTTTCGCATGAGGTAGGAGGTCTCCCGAAGTCGACACACATATTCCACACACTCAAAAACACACACTCTCACACTCAACAATGCAGTCAAATAAGCCTGCTACTTGCCTCTCGTGTTTTGGCGCGGAATAGATGCCTCCACATGTCCAGATATTTCCATGTCACTTAGCGTCACCGACCGTGTGCATACGACTACCAACACAACGCATTCAGTTGGCCAATACTGGCTTACACACACACACACACACACACACACACACACACACATCAAAATGGGAAGTGACAGTTTACTATGAAAGTAGATGTTGAGTTGAGGAAAGCGACCACAAAGGCGGAGCCTCTTAAGATGAATGTACAATTAAATTGTAAAATCTGGGATTTGATCAGAAATGTTTTTTTTGTGGGTAAACTCATAAATCCAGTAAAGGTAAGAGGAACGCGTGAATGTTCTGTTTTTAAACTCCGAGCAAAGAATCAGCCTCTACAAGTGGTCTAACGAGAAGATTTAAGTTAGTCAGCTGACTCATATTCAAATCTGTAAGACTCCTGTGGTGGCACCCATACTTTTGCAATACCTGTTTCTAAAGATGGACCACATGACGCCGCTTACCTCATTTGCTTTTATTTGGATTTTTCCCCTACTTTTCTAGGCAGCTAGTATTCCAATGCTTGTTGTTTTACAGTAGTTAACTTCTTTTTACACTTGGGTGACAATAATACATGTTAATTCATGACAAATACATAATATTTTTTTGTTTAAGGATCAAAATCAAATGGCTAACATCTTTTTACACTTACACATGTTCACAGCGGTTAACTTATTTTTACACTTTCATAATGGTAAAATGTCTTTGAAAAGGTTTGATAAAGGTTTCATGAAGGTTCCAGTTGATTCTTTCTATTCCCACGATCCCCAATGGGAACATCGCTAAATGTACTGCAAAAAAGGTCAGTAAGGATAATTCATAATGCTGCCTACAGAGAACATACTAACTCCTTATTTCTAAAATCACAAATACTTCAACTTGCTGATATAGTTCATCTTCAAACAGCTAAAATAATACATAAGGCGAAAAATAACCAATTACCTAAAAATGTCATCCAATACTTCTCTACAAGAGAGGAGAAATATGATCTCAGGGAAGAACTACATTTGAAACACTTCTATGCTAGGACTACGTTATGCTAGCCATAGCATTTCAGTATGTGGAATCAAACTATGGAATGGATTGAGTAAGGACCTCAAACAATGCACAACGATGAGCCAATTCAAGAAACAATACAAGCAGTTGATGTTTGCTAAATACAAGGATGAAGAGTCTTGAACCAGTCATGATGTGCTATATATATCACTATATTGACACTTACTATGGTACACATTATATCATTGGATGGTCATATCACCTTGTACTTCGGTACGAGGTGCATTATTAAAAAAACAAACAAAAAAAACCTTAAACTGTATTATGGAAAGCAGGAAGTGAACAAATGTAACAGTTACTGATTGTAAAAGTACCAGATGGAGGGGTAGGATTTAATAAGCTTTGCTTCTTCCTACTCCTTTTTGGACATGTGGAACTGTGAACTGATTATGGGATGCACTCAATTGTAATCTGATGCATGTTCAAATGAAATAAAACCATTACCAACATTTTTGCTTCAATCAAGCCTTTTCAAGTATAGAAATAGCTCAGAAGACACATTCAAAGACACTGTGAATTATATGTTATATACAGTATATTCCACAATGGTCACTAGGTGTCGTTTAGTAGGACACACAAGCACCAGATGTGATTGCCGGAACTTTTATCGCAGATTAAAATCTTTGGTACGAGGTGCATTATTAAAAAACAAAAAAACCCAAAAACCTTAAACTGTACGATGGAAAGCAGGAAGTGAACAAATGTAACAGTTACTGATTGTAAAAGTACCAGATGGAGGGGTAGGATTTAATAAGCTTTGCTTCTTCCTACTCCTTTTGGACATGTGGAACTGTGAACTGATTATGGGATGCACTCAATTGTAATCTGATGCATGTTCAAATGAAATTAAACCATTACCATAACATGTGTTATATTATATAAATAATAAATCCCTGAACAGTTTCCACGAATGAAGAGGTATACTTATGCTATAGAGAGTAATGATGCAATCATGTTTAGAGACACAAGGGGCCAGTGCAGGCCTGCAGTGTGCGTTCTAAAGAATCAGAAAGAAGGCCTGGCCCAAGTAAGGGCATGTCTTATGTTTGGTGCAAACACCAATTGAACCTTTGCACAAAAGGTACTGAAGTAGCAGGAAGAAGCAGTAGTGGATGACATCACAAGGCAGACAATTCTAACATGTATCAAATGTGTCTCTTTAGATACTAGCTTCCTCTTTCCCTGCATGATGTCAGGTGGACCACAGAGCAGTAAAGAGGATCGCTGAAGTAAACACAAAAGGACAGGATCATGTAAACATGGAGCCATACACTAATACGCTATGCTTTATTGTCCTCTTACTGTCTCTACTAAACTTACATAAGCCATGAAAGGACCGAGTAATCATGAATAGAATTGAAATATCAATTTCTTAAGTAAAATGACAGTATCGAGTATCTTTGTGTGTGGTGACTTTGAACCATGCAGCTTTTCCCAGAAAGAGGATCTCCTTGTTAAGGGATGCAGACACTAAGTCTGCAGGCTGGCATCAGAACGTGTCAGGTGAGATTTACTAATGTCTCCATCTATTTATCAGCCTGAAACCCTGATCTCTTCTCTTTCCCTTCCTACTTGGCTGGAAATGCTGCATCAGGCATGAAGAGCAATGCTGGCAAATAGTTCCTTCTGGGTCCTCTGATAATGCAATGACTTAGAATGAGAGCAACGAGAGACTGCAGAGGTGCAGATGGGGTTTTACCTCTCCATGAAATGTGATCTTCAACACATTAATTCAGGATGCTTTAATAAAAGCATAGCCTGGGGCAGCCAGGACGAGGTTTAAACTACACCGAGACACCATAAGAGGAAAACAGGAGTTGGCAGTAGAACCCAAAGGATCACAACACCAAAAAGTACTGCATAAAGTATTTACAACAACTATTTCCATGTGTGAGTGTTGTGGCTTTACTGTTACACTTCATTCATTAGACAGGCACATTGTCCTACACATCCACAATGCATCCCACCAGACAAAGGCTCTTGCAAATATCTTTTCTATACTATATAAAAAAGGTTAAGATGGAGACACCGATTTGGGCCTTTGCTTGTAAATAAATATAACTCTGACCTGCATGTACAACGGAACATCACGCCCCCTTGTGGACACTTTAACTTATAGACCACAGCTTAAAGAAAAAAATAGTATTAGGACTTTTGGTCCATCTGCTACCACTATAATTTAAAAAGTATATATGTTAAATTAAAAGAAAAATATTCAATATATAGGAACATTAAATTATTTTTAATTTGTAAAAATACAAAATTAAAGTTGAAAAAAATAATTGTATAAGATAAAGTAACTAGTATGAGGACTTTTGGTCCATCTGCTTCCACTATGATTTAAAAAGTATATATGTTAAATTAAAAGTAAAAAATTAATAAATAATTAAATATATAGGAACATTACAATTATTTTTCATTTGTAAAAATACAAAATTAAAGTTGAAAAAAATAATTGCATAAGATAAAGTAACTAGTATTAGGACTTTTGGTCCATCTGCTTCAACTATAATTTAAAAAGTATATAAATTAAGAGTCAAATTAAGAGTAAAAAAGGAAAATTTATTATAAAATTAATAAATAATATATAGGAACATTAAAATTATTTTTAATTTGTAAAAATACAAAATTAAAGTTGAAAAATATTATTGCATAAGATAAAGTAGCATGTATAAAAATATAAATATAAAATAAAAAAATCACAATATATGAATATATGTAAAAATGTATAGTAAAAAAATACAAAATTAAAAATACATAGAAAACTAAAACATTATCAATATAAACACAATCCAAATAATAATAATAATTTCTCACTCTCACTTTCTCTCTCACTCTAACCCCCCCCAAATGTGAAGTTCAAGGAATAATAAAAAAGAGAGGACCTTCTGCTATGTAGTTCCATGAGACACGAGCATTGAAGGAACACAAGCTCCATCCACTTGGCAAGTTATTTGTGACAGGAAGTCTGTTTCCACCTTTGATCCCTTTGGTGTAGCTAAACAACATGAGGTTAATACCCTTCATTTAGCAGGAAGTGCCATCAGCTCGACCTCTTCATGAGTATCATCACATTCCTGCTGCATTCAACAGCAGTAGTATGTGACAGCTGCAAACACCAGCGATGGGGTGGACTCCATTTGTTTGATAACAAATTTCCATAGACGTGTGCAAAGCGGACGCGACAGGAAATATCCCGCAGTAGCACGGGATTAGCACGGATGCTACAGGAAATCCTGTGTGAGCAATCCGTGAATATTAATAGCGCGAAGGATTGCAGTAAGATGATAGGCAGGTCAGCGGTGGCCCAGTTGACACTATTATGGCTATCCTGGCAGGGGTGCGCTCTACGTAAGCACGAAGAGGAAGGAAAAGAGAGCCGGAGAGGGATGGAGTGCAGAGGGAATAAAAGTGATGAGGTCATCAGAGTTTAGCTGGCAGGCCGCTGCAGTGGAGATGTAGCGCTCTGCTGCATGCAAGCAAGAATGACGTCACGATAATGACGATTGACTTGCGTTCAGTCGTCTCTCAGTCTTTCTTGTTCAGAATCATACTAAAATAGCAGGAACATATCTCAGCCAATATCTCCTGCTTGCCACCTCTCATGGCTGGGACATATGCCAAAAAATACACAAAACTGTCACAAAATAACACCTACACCGAACCCCTGTGCTGCAAATATTTACATTTATTTATAACCTGACAGCAAAACATGAAAAGCATGTCTATTTTGCACTTGATATTTTCAATAATTTTATTGAAAATAAATTATTTACGGGGCGGCACGGCAGTCTAGTGGTTAGCGCGCAGACCTCACAGCTAGGAGACTAGGGTTCAATCCCACTCTCGGCCATCTCTGTGTGGAGTTTGCATGTTCTCCCCGTGCATGCGTGGGTTTTCTCCGGGTACGCTCGTGAGGAAAAGCGGTAGAAAATGAATGAATGAATGAAATAATGACAGATTATGTAAAACATGGCAACCAGTTTCCCTTTTTTTGTTCAACTGGGTACAATATTGGAGTGTGCCTTTTTCCCGTATTTCTGTGCTGTATAAAAGGAGATAGGGAATTAAATCATTCTGGAAACCTTTTGAGACTGTACCAAAGCCGTAACAGAGGCGGGACGGCCTCAAGGGTGAAGTTTAGCAGTCTAGCGGTGATGCTTGTACAGGTAATTGTCTGATTGCAGGATGCCATGTTGCTGTGTGAAAGGGCAAAGCTTGTTTGACGGTGGCTCTTCAGTTTGTATAAAAAAGGTGCAACCAAAAGAAAGAATTTGCTCTCTTTCAGTTCCGAATGTCAAATAAAAGGTTTTCCTGCAACCAGCGACATCAGCATCTCCGTACATCCATGCCAACCATAAAGGATGAGCGCAACTGGTCGTCACGTTCTCCTCAGTCGACCCTGAGAGGATGCAGTGTGAAACTATGGCAACTGGGTTCCTCATCTTCTCCCAGCGTCCTCTTTGTGAGATGAGAAGAAGTGGAGTGCCTCGGCAAGGCTTCTATTCACACAAGGAAACAAATGGTTCATAAACGCAGCATTTCCATATGCACTTTAACAGGCGAGTGCTCCTCTCCTGCACCAGCGTGGACATTCATCTCCGGAGTTAAAATATTACGATGGCCTTTAAAGAAAGGGTTGGCTTGGGAGCTTTTGAATGTCACGGACCTCCCCGCAGGTATCTTACACGACCAGTGTGATGAATGATACAAATTTTCACAATTGTGCGACCAGAGTACAAACATGAAAGACTTCTGAATGAAGCTCTCAGTGACGAGTCAAGCATTCGAGTGCTGAAAGACATTTTTTTTACACTCTTCTGGTGGCACAATTCAGGGCTTGGCGACGCTGTGGTAACCATGACGATGAGGCTCACGGCCGCTAAAGATGGATGGAGGAGGGGCCTGCCGAGGTGAATGGACAGATGAGTCCATGTTCAAGTATTGGCACTTTTTATCTGCTCAGGGATACAGAGGAATGCCCTTTACTTGCTATTTCCTGTCATTTAATGCTAACAGACATTACAGCTTTAATGCTAAAGATGACTAAACAACACAAAGAGTTAACCTTTATGATGCATTGAGGAAAACGTGTTTTTTTCAGAATGTGCAATGGAATGCAATCAGTTCATTTATTACGTCAACGGTTTTATATAAACTATAAAGAGACACTGATCGTTGTTTAGTGTACAATACTAGCAGAAGCCAGGACTTCGAGCCCCCTGGAGGCACAGGGGCATGCTGGGTAATTGGGTGATAAACCATCACACAACCTGCCTGTGTGTGTGTGTGTGTGTGTTTGCCCAGTAGTTCTGCAGAGCTCTGCTATACCTTCTACCATTAACAGAATATTCTGTTGACGATAAACGCACACAAGAGGGCGTTTGCTTCAGTCAAATGCTACCACACACTATATATGATACATGTCCTTCAAGTAGAACACACAGAATGGGAATAATCAATACACACACACACAGAAGCAACTGCAAAGTGTGTACCTAAATGTTTACACGCTTTGTTTTTTTGTTGTGTGTGTCTGTATACGCATGTATTGGATAAAAGTCCCTGAACCTACCATGCCAATTTTTTTTCCATCTGGTTAAAGAGACCAAGAGGATCTATAGCAGGGGTCTCAAACATGCGGCCCGTGGGCCAAATGTGGCCCGCAGGACACTAGTTTGAGGCCCAAAGACAGCTGTTATAGGCTCCAGCACTCCCCGCGACCCTCGTGAGGAAAAGCGGTAGAAAATGAATGAATGAATGAATGAATGACAATGTTTGTATTAGTTCAATTACACAGATAGTACCGTAATTACTTCCAATGTATTGTGATACTTAGTTGGGCAAAATAAAGTCATAATATCATAATAATAATGCCATTACAACTCCTTTGTACGGTGTGTGTGATTGTGTGTCATTGGTGCCCCCATCTTATCATCACTCATGTCCACGCACTTCGACCACTGAACTGTGACTGTGATTCTTATTGTGTAATCACGACGTTAAAGCCCGTAAATGACAGGTCTGGCTGTGGCGCTCATGATGACAATCGGGTGGAACAAGCGGCTGCAGAGGCTGGGAAGAAAGTGGCGACGCGGCAGATGGGTGGAGATACGGGAAAGAGTTGGGGGAGGGGTTGTTTGGTGGACATATTGAGGTCAAGCGTTGACACTTGCACGAGTCGCTTCGATGGAAGTCATGGAAGTGATGTGAAGTGGTGATGTTTACTGGAATATGAGTCATCACGTCATTTTATAGACGCTGCAGGTACACAATTACCAAGGTGCCACCGACGTGACAAATACAGGTTAGACCATAGCATCGTTCATTTGGCTCTACTCCTCCTATTCTATGCCCCCGCTGCCCCTCCTCCTGACCTTCCCCTGGAATGCAGAGTGTTTGGTTCTGTGGGGCTCCGAGGCGTATCCAAACTCTGTTAATACACGCCCCTCTCTCTGTCGTCCTCTCTCGCTCTACACTCACACTGGTATCATGTTTGACTTTACACTCCCTTGCAGCAACCTCGTGATCACCCTTCTTAGGATTTGTTTGACAGGTACCGATTGAGAGGAAAAACTAAAAGCTGAAATCACTGCACCAATATCAGATCCACCCTCCATTTGTCAGGGATGTGGGGATGTTCTCCAGGATGTGATATGGTATTTGGTTAACCTTTTCAAACCAGGAAGCTCCACTGAGGATTCTTAGGGAAACAGTCAGCTGCACATTGAAAACACAGGGATGTTGACTACAGGCAAAAACTTGCAGCCTGGATCACAAAAAAAAAACCTCAGGAATTCCCTCAACACAACATTAGGTACACCAAAGAACCACCAAGGGGTTGTCTCAGCACCCCCCCCACCCCCACCCACCTCAACCAAAAGGCAAAAACCGTTAATCCATTCGTTTTCTATGCCGCTTCTCCTAACTAGGGTTGTGGGTATGCTGGAGCCTATCCCAGCTGTCTTGGGGCGAGAGGCGGGGTACACGCTGGACTGGTCGCCAGCCAATCACAGGGCACATATAGACAATTGGAAGTAATTACGATACTATCTGTGTAATTGAACTAATACAAACACAAAATTGTGTTCGAATGTAAAACAACAAATGATTTAATGTAAAAACATGCCTTATACGTATGTATGTATCTTAATCATAGTAATGTTGAACACATGCAAAAATCCATCCATCCATTTTCTATACCGCTTATCCTCATTAGGGTTGCAGGGGTATGCTGGAGCCTATCCCAGCTGTCTTTGGGCGAGAGGCGGGGTACACTCTGGACTGGTGGCCAGCCAATCACAGGGCACATATAGACAAACAACCATTCACACTCACATTCATACCTATGGACAATTTGGAGTCGTCAATTAACCTAGCATGTTTTTGGAATGTGGGAGGAAACCCACGCATGCACAGGGAACACCGTGCGGCCCTTAAGAAAACATGTTTTACATATTTTGATTTTGTTGTTATTATTTCTTTGACATTTTTTCAAATATATTATTAAGGATGTCACCATCTGATCTTCAGGATTGGGATCTGCTGCTGATTTGCTGTATTTTGAAGATCGGATCACACCAACAATTAAGACCAGCAACATTTTTTTGCATTTTATGTGTAATTATTAGAGTTTAGTTGCTCTACCTATACCTAAAGTTGGTAAATTCCAGTTTTATAAATACTTTAATAGGGCCCTAACCTAGCATGTTTTTGGAATTGGGGAGGAAACCGGAGTACCCGGAGAAAACATTCAAACTCCACACAGTGATGCCAAGCAGAGATTCGAACCCAGATCTCCTGATTGTGTGCTAACCACTCGGTCACCATGCGGCCATAAACCATTCATGTATCAGGAAATACAGTAAACAAAAGGATACAGGAACTTTTCATGGACAGAACTTGGATACAATAGCATAGGCCACAAATTTAACGCCCTTTCTGGCCTGCCTACATCATTTTATGTGGGAATAATGTGTGCCAATCATGCAGTTCACCTTCTTCATTCTACATGTACTGTATTTGTATTTCTGTATTTGTATTGACAGAAAAATGGTACAGCATACAGTTCGTCTACACTTTAATATTATCTTATCCTGCAACAAGATATTCCAAACATTTTTGTTATCAAAAATAAATACCGGAATGTCTGCTTGTCACCTTGACATTCTCACTTCACTTCTCACGCTCAGTTATCCATCGATTTGTTAGTAAAAACATACCGAAGCTCTTAGATTCAGATTAGATTAAGAATTAGATTAATTAGATTAATATTAAGAATTAGATTCTTAATATTAGATCTTAATAATAGACCACTATCCAATATCAACATGGTATGGGCACACATTTAACAAGTTGAAATCATTCAAATTTGCATATAGATTCCGAATCGTCCATACATACTTTTTTTTTTCCTTCATTTTTTCAAAAAAACAAAAAAAACAAAAAAAAAAAAGAATTGTCCATACTTCAATCGTGATGCATCTAAGAATCTGGCATTTCCACACTGCTAACACCATGTTGCTCCTCCCCGTCCAAATCCCTTGCATCACATGACGTGCACATCCAAAAAAATAGCTGACCTTGTTCCATGGTAACAAGGACCATACTACATTAATTCCTACATCTATATGACTCTTCCAGAGAACCTACAGCCCACATTTTGGATCAATATTTGCAATAAAAATGACTGCAACCCTTCGATTGCTTCCATCTCCCTTGTTTACTTACGATGAAGGACGCTGACGCTCGAATAATGAGCTAATAAATAGTCAACAAATGAGATGGTTGCTCAACAACTCCCACTAGCGGTGCTCAACATAAGAGAAGAGCCATAAAAAGTTGAAGACTGGCGCTACTTCGGTAACGTATATACTAAAATTGGAACGATACAGAGAAGATTAGCA
Organism: Doryrhamphus excisus; assembly: GCF_030265055.1. Classification (NCBI taxonomy): domain Eukaryota; kingdom Metazoa; phylum Chordata; class Actinopteri; order Syngnathiformes; family Syngnathidae; genus Doryrhamphus; species Doryrhamphus excisus. Next base: position 8,954,992 of record NC_080478.1, read on the forward strand.
TGGACAGAAACATAAAATGCTGGATGAATAGAAGAAGACATGGGCTGATTCAAATGGCAATGCCTACAAATCAAAAACTACCAAGGTAGTATCCACACTATATAAAAATTTAATGGAGGGAAAGGCGAATACTCAATATCTTCAAGAAAAATGGGAAAAAGAGCTCAAAACAAACATTACAGAAACTGAATGGTTGGGTATGATTATGACCCAAAACACCACAACATCATCTCGGGTCTGGAGGGAGCATTGCTAGAAGAATAGATTTTTCATTACACCAGAAATTAAACAAAAATATGTTTAATTTCATGCTGGCGTCAGTGTGGTACAGTCAATGTTAACCATTCTCACGTGTTTTGGTTCTGCCCAAATATCACCAATTTTTGGAAGAGGGCATGTAAAACCATGGAGAGGATTTTGGGTTACAGTGTGACTTTGTCATGTGAGACTTTGTCATGTGGGAGACTCTGTGTTAAGAGAAGATAGGTATTTATATAAAATCATGTTGGTAGCAGGTAAAAAAGCCATTACTAAAAAAATGGCTTAATCCAAGACGCCCGGTACTGGAGGACTGGCTTTGTGTGATGAACACAATACATGACATGGAATTATTGACACATAGATTGAGGACAGTGTGAGAAAAATGGGTGAAATGCACAAAGTTCACTGACAAAAATCAAGGAAATGACTCCAATTACACCATGACAGGAAATGTGGGATAGCCAAATTGTGTGCTGTGTGTGTCCAGTGCCCCCCTTTTTCTTTTGAGTGTGTTTGTATTGCTGTTGACGTTTTCATTCATTCATTCATTCATTCATTTTCTACCGCTTTTTCCTCACGAGGGTCGCGGGGGTGCTGGAGCCTATCCCAGCTGTCTTCGGGCGAGAGGCGGGGTACACCCTGGACTGGTGGCCAGCCAATCCCAGGGCACATATAGACAAACAACCATTCACACTCACATTCATAGCTATGGACAATTTGGATTCGCCAATTAACCTAGCATGTTTTTGGAATGTGGGAGGAAACCGGAGTACCCGGAGAAAACCCACGCATGCACGGGGAGAACATGCAAACTCCACACAGAGATGACCGAGGGTGGAGTCGAACCCTGGTCCTCCTAGCTGTGAGGTCTACGCGCTAACCACTCGACCGCCCGCTGTTGATGTTTTGTTTAAAAAAAATAAAAATAAAAAATTTGAAAAAATAAAGTATAAAAAAGGGCTGCACGGTGGTCGTGTGGTTAGTGCGCAGACCTCACAGCTAGGAGACCAGGGTTCAATCCCACCCTCGGCCATCTCTGTGTGGAGTTTGCATGTTCTCCCCGTGCATGCGTGGGTTTTCTCCGGGTACTCCGGTTTCCTCCCACATTCCAAAAACATAACTAGGTTAATTGGCGACTCCAAATTGTCCATAGGTATGAATGTGAGTGTGAATGGTTGTTTGTCTATATGTGCCAGCTGGGATAGGCTCCAGCACCCCCGCGACCCTCGTGAGGATAAGCGGTTGAAAATGAATGAATGAATGAAGTATAAAAAAAACTGTTGGAAAGGACAGCGGAGTGACGACACTGAAGTAATAATGAATAATTACCACCAGTATAGTTACTATGTTAATATGCAAAGCGGATTGGCCATGGCAGGACTCTATGTATTAAGACACAACACATAAAGCAGCTTAAGCGATGTTACAAAGACGTAAAGACTCATCATCAGGAACATGTGAACTCAACCCGCTCCAGGATAGCAAGATTAAAATGATGCAGATACTACAACAACTCAGCAGGAGGAGGAGGAGGAGGGGGCTTAAGTGCTTGTCCTACCTCTTAGGCAAATGTAGAGGTCACGTTTAGCAGACAAATGAAGGTTTCCATGACAACCACACGCATGAGCAGGACACTGATGGCTACCTGAAGAAATGCATAGCCTTGACTTGGCCATTTTCCGGCTTGACGGCCCCTACGCTTGCCTTGAGGTTCAAACACTCGTCATGTATGCTGCCTACACACACTTTCTCTGGTGGTAAATATTTAATCAGGTCCTAGAAATACTCCACAGTGAGGCTGAAATGAGCTGATACGGCCATAGAAGGACATACATACATTGTATAGAATATAAACACATAAGGTGATGGATGGTCCCTAGAACACAATCCACAGGAGCAATAGACAATCTTTTCATGTGCTATCCTGTCCCTGAACCTGTATATCTATAACCCTATTTCCTTTCTAATCCAACCATTTGCCCCCAGCAGTCGTCTTTTTCAACTCATCATCTTCACTTATGCCCGTTATCACCGCTTCACTGTGTCTACTTCTTAATTGGTCCGTTCAGCTGCAGTTAAAAAAAAAAAAGCCATTACCCACATGCCCTGGTGCATTACATTTGTTCTAATTCCTGCCCTCCGGCCTCCAAGGTTGGAGCTCATACCGCAGAGGATTGTGTAACACAGACAATGTTAAAATATAGCCATTTAACATAAAATGAAGTCACGCTTTATGGGTCGGATCAAGTAAACTTTTACTGTGTAATAACTTAACTAAAGGTCAAGGGAGATATATTACTTTATTAGAGGCAGCTAGACATGGAATAGCACCCCTATAGTCACCTTTACATGGCTTGATGATAGAAAAGACTTCATATTAACTCACACATGTTCCGGTTAGTGGACAGTACTACCTGGCTATTGTCTCATCGATGTAACATTACTGACATTTAGTGACTCATTCATTCATACATTTTCTACCGCTTTTCCTCACAAGGGCCGCGGGGGTGCTGGAGCCTATCCCAGCTGTCTTTGGGTGAGAGGCGGGGTACACCCTGGACTGGTCGCCAGCCAATCACAGGGCACATATAGACAAACAACCATTCACACTCACATTCATACCTATGGACAATTTGGAGTCGCCAATTAACCTAGCATGTTTTTGGAATGTAGGAGGAAACCGGAGTACCTGGAGAAAACCTACGCATGCACAGGGAGAACATGCAAACTCCACACAGAGATGGCCGAGGGTGGAATTGAACCCTGGTCTCCTAGCCGTGAGGTCTGCGTGCTAACCACTCGATCGCCGTGCCGCCCGTCAAATTCACTCATTTCTTTAAAAAACAATGTTTTCCCTCTTGTTCAAGCAGCAAAGATTTATTCCTGGAAATAAGACGACAGTCACACATGCGAGAGAGAAGATCAGTGAAAACCTGACTCGGGAGAAATCAGGGTAATCACATCCCCCACGGTTACACGGATCAGTTGAGTACTGATCCCTCCATCAATACGCCTCAGCACAGGCTAGTCGTTACCGCTGGGACTAGATGAGCTGGGCGGAAAAACTTAGAGATAAAAAATTGAAACAAAAAAAATGAATCCAATTCATGTTTATAATCACTGTAGTATAACAGAAGTGACAAGTTACAATTTAACTAGTTTGACACTTCCTTTTACAACGGCTCGCAATGCTGCTGTGCTAAGACAAAAGCTGTAAATCCCAACACAGCTTCATGGAAAAAAAAAAACAACGACAAGGCAAATTTAGTGACAGTCTGAGTAGCTGCGGAAACCAGGCTGCATTGAACACATCAGTCAGAACAAGATGTGCTAACAAGTGGAGGACAATGAGGGACTCCTGTATTTTCTGGCCATGGCAACTCCTCTTAAGTGTTTAAAGGGGGATCTACTATGATCATTTTTTTGACCTTTTGAATTGAGTTGTGGACTCCTGTAGAGCAGCTATACACAATAACCCGAACAGACAACTTCCTAGATCTTCCAGAATCTGCACCAATTCCAGCTGTATTTTCTTGGTTTTGGGCTTGTCGCCAAAATGATCTGTTTTAATTTATTCCACCTATGACCCATCTCCGGGCACGGCCATTCCGCTGTGATTGGTCACACTCCCAAACTACTGCAACACAACACTTTCTACTTCAGTTGGGAATTGGAGTTGATAATAATAAAGTCTTTGGAGAGCTAATTGAAAAGTGTTTAGGAGCTACTGGCACCTCATGATCTAATGGATGGAGACCCCGGTTTACCATGTATGAACTAAAATAGTAAGCTCCTCCAACCTCAAAAGGAGCACGTATTGTCGCACACACTTTGTCAGAAGCCCCACTTGTCCCAGGGAGCTCAGAAGCCGGACGCAAGGGTGCCGCATTTACTAACTGCAGACAATCATGGCACAACATCAGTCGTAAAAATGTGGTCATTACAGTTTTTTAGCAGGACTACTGTGTTCCAGACAGTGAGCACTGTGGTTCTCACCACCTCGTGGGCATGTGTCCGACAATAATGCACCTTTCCGGCAACAGTGCGTTGTTTCTGGCTTCAGCAACAGTTTGACGGACAATTAATGTTCATGTTCACAAAAAGAGTCCCGTGTGAAATGCCGTTGACAGATGAAAAGATTTTTCTCAATAACGTCTGACTGAGCTTGCCTCGTAAACAGAGAAGCAGAACTTGGCGGAGGGTAGAGAGTGTATGGTGCCTACAGCCACGCCCATCAGGAAGACCGCTACTCTGTGACATCACAAAGAAAAAGTTTTAAACCGAGCGTTTTGAGTCATACCAAACTTCTTTCAGGACTCACTTCCAAATGCGCAAACCTTATTATTTGAAACTTTGGCATCATTTAACACGAGAATACAACATTCTAACTACATTTGTAGGTCAGAAAAGTGGAAAAAGTACAATAGGTCCCCTTTAAAGAAAAATACAGCTCATTAATGAACTTTGATTCCTACAATTTTTTTTTATTTCCCCAATATTCTCCTAAATGTTTTTTTCTCATAATGTTATGATTTTATTCCCATAATATTTAGATTTAATTTTGGAAATCTTATTAATTTTTATTATTTTTTTGTTTGATTTGTTTAGTTTCTCATTAGAATATTTAAAAATATTTTTTATTTAAATTTTGAACACATTAATTCCTTTAATATATCAACTTTACGCTTCTAAAATTACATTTATTTTTCATATAATGTTACAGGTTAGAGTTTCCTGGTAAAATTATAAACTTTTTTGCTCTTCTTATTATGAATTTATTTTTATTTAATCGTTGCTGTTGCCATTTTTATTCCTTTTCTTGGTTAAAAAATTGCTGTGGGCCATAAATACCCCCAGAGCCACACTTTGCATACCCCTGCGTTAGGGAAAAGCAGCACCAGTATTGCTGCTGGGAAATTCGTCAGTTAAGTTCAAAGGCCAATCTCTCGCCAGTAAACCAGATTACATGACAGGATAAACGACTCACTTATTGTAGTCCAATAAATGAGAGCATCATGTAATGCAGAATTCCAGCAGTAATTTAATATTATTGACACATTCCAATTGGAGCACATGCTGACCAGGTGTCTGACGTGGTAATTGAGAGTCTAGCACATTTCTTTTTGTGCTGACCCTCGGTGACAGGATGTCATTGTATGGTGAAGGTATGTCACACGAGCTAACCACACACTCTTCAGGACTGGACACAAAAAAAGTACAAACATGGTGCCTCTGCAGAATAACACAGGAGGAAATAGGATTGTGTTCCATGGGGCCAGACAATAATAATGGGAGAGAGAGAGAGAGAGAGAGAGAGAGAGGAGAGGGAGAGAGATAGAAAAAGTCTGACTCATCCATTCTTTACGAGCGTGCTGCAAGCTTGTGCGTGTTTGTGACGCCACGGTACGCTAACAAGGCAGATAAGGACACAGCAATGTATTCACCCTGACGCGCCAGTGTAGCTGCACAGTTGCTAACATTCATAGTGGAAAGAAACAACTTTTTTCTCAATGGGCCAAGAATGAAAACACAAGCATGACCTTTAAAAATGGAATTTCTGAATTGATCAGTGACAAACACAATGCAGCGCATTGTGATTTTCACATGCATTGTATTACACAGGTAGATGAAAGCACAATTAGAACATAGGGGCAATTATTTAAATTTTTACTATTTTTAGTTTTATTTACTTAGAATTTATGAATTACTTCAACCCAAGTGTCAAACCAACTTTACCATCCTAGGGTCGCGGGTATGCTGAAGTCTATCCCAGCTGTCTTCGGGCGAGAGGTGGGGTCAACCCTGGACTGGTGGCCAGCCAATCACAGGGCACATATAGACAAACAACCATTCACACTCACATTCACACCTATGGATAATTTGGAGTCGCTAATTAACCTAGCATGTTTTTGGAATGTGGGAGGAAACCGGAGTACTCGGGGAAAACCCACGGCTCCAGCATACCCGCGACCCTAGTGAGGATAAGCGGTAGAAAATGAATGAATGAATGAATAATCTAAACGCAAAATCTTATAATGTATATATATATAATGTATATAATTATATATAAATAATGTGAATGAAATGCTGTCATCATGAGGAGAGGGAACGTTTGTGTGAGGAAATATCTCCAACTAGTGGCAGAAACTCTTCAAACTGAAAAAACTATAATTAATACAATTAATTCATGGACGGGAAACAACCACAACACGACCCATCAGGCATTTTTTGTGTATACTCCCGTCATTTCTGGTATTTCTGCTCACTAACCATAGGAACTGAGATCAATTCACGTCAGTTAGCTTAGCATAGCTAACTGAAGTTAGCTTAGCATTTTTCTCCCGGCATCTCCCAGCCGAGGCCTGGTTCACATTTCAACTGAAACCCCTTATAAACATACTTATTTAACAACTCAATGCACCCAATACAATACACTCATATGTGACGTTTACTCATGTGTATACACCAGTCGTTATTTGCACTATGACCCATTCATCATTGCACTAAAATTAATATATCTGCAATATGTCTGCTTCTGTATATGCTCCTGTGCAATATTATGTGTATATCTTGGATATCCTGTATATATGTATATAAAAAGTTGTATATAGATAATATATATTGTATATATACAATATATATATATATATTGTATATGTACACACAATATATATATAATATATATTGTATATATACACAATATATATAATATATATTGTATATATACACAATATATATTGTATATATGTCTTTTTTTTACTCTACTTTTTGTATACTTTTTTAACTTGACTATTGCACTAAAAGGAGAAGCTCTCCAATCTCGTTGTACATCTTGTATAATGACAATAAAGGCCATTCCATTCCAGCATTACTAGCAGACAAACGCACAATAGATGAGTAGCTGCTGGATGTAGTGGTGATAACTAGAAATGCACAGAAGTAGTCTTTTGAAAAACATATTTGATATAAGTGAGCAGAAGTTCATATGTCCTCACTATCATGAGCTGCAGTGTGTGCAAAGTGTGTGCAAAGTGTATGCAAAGTGTGTGCCCATCTTCCTACCTTGACAGCAGGCGTGACTCCATCCTCAGTAGTGCTCTGCCCATTCTGTCAAAGAGAAAAAAAAACTGTCAGTGTATGTGTGTGTGTATGTGTGTGTGTCCATGTGTGTGAGTGCATGTGCACACAAAAAGAGGAGCAGGAGACAAAGAAGGAGAGAGAACATTTGCAAGACAGCGTGGGCGTCACAAGTCCACCGTAACACTTTGCTCCTCAGCTTCTGGCGGAGGTAATAATCTAGCACGTCCTCCCTTGTGGGAGAACCTTGCTACGTGTCATCGTTTTTCGTTTTGTTTTTTTTTAACGTACAGAAAAAATAATGACAAGCAGGTGAGAGAGTCCATGTGTTGTTCACAAAAACGCTCATTCAAACTTGTGATAGTAATGCGGAGTATTATATATATATTATATATAAATGTATATAAATACATTTATTAATGGGTTTTACATATGATATGATTGAGTAGGCAGATACTAGGCAAATGTGACATTGTTACTCTATTTATTTATGCAATGAAGCATTTTAATTGTCCTCGGAGAAGTACAGACATTAACAATGTGCCTGAAAGGCAAGATTAAAGCGAAGCTATTGTGCTAATTTTCGCCGCTTTGAATTGAGTTGTGGACTCCTACAGAGCAGTCACACACACTTTCTAATGCTTCTAGATTCTGCCGCTATTTAAACTCCAAAACAGTCTGTTTTATTAATTCATTCATTTTCTACCGCTTTTTCCTCACGAAGGTCGCTGGAGCCTATCCCAGCTGTCTTGGGGCGAGAGGCGGGGTACACCCTGGACTGGTCACCACCCAATCACAGGGCACATATAGACAAACAACCATTCACACTCACATTCATACCTATGGACAATTTGGAGTCGCCAATTAACCTCGCATGTTTTTGGAATGTGGGAGGAAACCGGAGTACCCGGAGAAACCCACGCATGCACGGGGAGAACATGCAAACTCCACACAGAGATGGCCGAGGGTGGAATTGAACCTTGGTCTCCTAGCTGTGAGGTCTGTGCGCTAACCGCTCATCCGCCGTGCAGCCCAGTCGGTTTTAATTTATGATAAAAATTTCAATGTTGAGTAAATACAGTTGTGTCAGCTTGTAAATGATTAACTACTGAAATATGTTTTTCCAGTGTTTCCACTACATTTCTTTATTTGTAGCGGCCTGCTACTAATACATTTGGACAGCCACAGATAAATCCCCATCACCCGCAACCCAACGCCACAAATACTATCAGGGCTCGACAATAACGATGTACCGATGGCCCGGGGCAAGTTAAAACAAAATTCGGGCAAGTAAATCTAATCAGTGATATTCCCGTCGGGCAAGTGCACTTTGGCATGCCATACTTCCAAGAGTTTTTTTTTTTTTAAGCGGTTCTTGTTGGGTGTTGGTAAAACACGGACTGCGTAATTCCGGTGGTAATTTGCAAAGCAATCCTTGCAAATCTTGAAATGGACCAATCAGAATCGTTTATTTAGACCGCGGTCCGTAATCCACAGTCCGCGTTTTACCCACACCCGCTGTTCGCGATCAACCAATCAGCGATCGTTTGACTACGAAAACATCTATCATGGCGGCGCTGCCAACATTGTCTAATTCTGAAGGAAAACATCAAAAAGTGATGAACCAGTGCCTCCTAAACAAATATTTTATTAGCGGCAGCAAATCAAATGATGGCACAGGTGAGTGAATCACATTGCTGTGACAATTTGAAGTGGTCACAATGAAACACCACCCATTAGATCCAACACCAAGTGCTGATTTTGCACAAGCTACAAAATCTAGCGCTTCCATTTCTCTGTGGATTTTTCTCACCTTTTGCTTCACAAATTATTGTTTGACCATTGAGCTTTTTTTCTGGATTAAAAACACTTTACTAGTACACAAATGTGTATATTCAATAATGTTTCATTGTGGTGCACAACTTATAAATATCACTGCTTACTACGACTACCATGTGTAAGGTAGTATGGTAGTACTCTCATTTCATCTTTATTTGAGATTCTCATGTGATGCCATAAAAAATATAAATACAGATATCATTATGGCAGTCTTTTCATTTTACATGGGGCAAGTTCGGGCAAGTAGTTCTCACCTTAAGGATTCCCTATGGGCAAGTCATTTTGGTTTTTAATGTAGAGCCCTGACTATATTGCAGTCATTTGGCTTTCTTGAATTGCTTATTTTGCTTTTTTGTCATGCCTCGCCATGGACTTGTATCAATGATGACAAAATGTGTGTGACGGTAAACATAGAACCAGAAATACGTAGACATGACTGCGGCGTACTGTTGGAAAAGCAGAATAAGCTGTGGTGTTAGTTAAATATCAGTTATACAATATATCATCACACAGATGCCAACATAATAACATGGCATCATTTGAGTAGTTTTACTTGATTTTAGTTTTATTAGAGTAGTCTCTTAACGGTCAAGAATGTTACAATGTTACTTGCACCACACCAGCACAGTTAATAAACTTGGATTTGAATGCAACCCCCCCCCCCAAGATCTAGAAAAGCAACAGAGACTCATTGCGACACACAAAAGACATGCTTCGATCAGTCGCTCATTTTGACGCACCCAAAAGAGACGCAAAAACACATCACAAACTGCTGACTCACAACTTTTAGCTGCCTCTCCGCATTTGGGACAACGTAAGAGTTGTTTGCTCTTTGTGGGGTGCATCTTAAGAGTATGATGAGTAGTATGATGAAACTTCAAAAACAAACACTTTTGTTGTCCAACTGCACACAGGAACCATGTGACCACAACTAATAACAATTAATTTTAATAAAGTTACTTACAAAAAAAAGTTCAATGTTCATGTTTCATATAAGGATTGTGAATAAAGGGCCACATTCCCAAAAAGTGCAGTTCTCCTTTAAGGCTGAGGGAGTGAGGTTTCAACGTACACTTGCACAGCCACACTGGCTGGCATTCATTACATATTAATTAAATATTAAAGTAAGATTATTAATAGTAATATTATGAAAAACAGAAGTCGCAATTTTTGGAAATTTAGGATTCAGAAAAAAAAGTTATAATGTTACAAAAGTATGTACAATATATTATGGTAATAGGCTGCATGGCGATCGAGTGGTTAGCGCGCGGGCCACACAGCTAGGAGACCCAAGTTCAATTCCACCCTCGGCCATCTCTGTGTGGAGTTTGCATGTTCTCCCCGTGCATGTATGGGTTTTCTCCGGGTACTCTGGTTTCCTCCCACATTCCAAAAACATGCTAGGTTAATTGGTGACTCCAAATTGTCTATAGGTATGAATGTGAGTGTGAATGGTTGTTTGTCTATATGTGCCCTGTGATTGGCTGGTGACCAGTCCAGGGTGTACCCCGCCTCTCGCCCGAAGAGAGCTGGGATAGTCTCCAGCATACCCACGACCCTTGTGAAGATCAGCGGTAGAAAATGAATGAATATTATGGTAATAAAGTCACAATTATGACAACAATGTTGAATACTGTAGATGGAAAATAAAAATAAATATAATACAATACAATACCATACTATACTATATAATATAAAAAATGCTGGAATTTTGTGAGAATACAGTCAAAATATGAGAAAAAAAGTTTTTCATTTCACAAAAATAAACTCACAAGCATTAATGTAATTTTAGTGGCATAGAGTTGAAATATTAAAAAAGAAGTTTCAAAATTATGACAAACAAAATAAAGCTGCAATTCTAGGAAAATGAGGTTGGGGGAAAGTTCATTCATTCATTCATTTTCTACCGCTTTTTCCTCACGAGGGTCGCGGGGGGTGCTGGAGCCTATTCCAGCTGTCTTCGGGCGAGAGGCGGGGTACACCCTGGACTGGTCGCCAGTCAATCACAGGGCACATATAGACAAACAACCATTCACACTCACATTCATACCTATGGACAATTTGGAGTAATGCTATGTTTTTGGAATGTGGGAGGAAACCAGAGTACCCGGAGAAAACCCACGCATGCACGGGGAGAACATGCAAACTCCACACAGAGATGGCCGAGGGTGGAATTGAACCCTGGTCTCCTAGAATAAATATCAGAATAAAGTCACAATATTACAAAAAGAAAATTTATTGCAAAAAGGGTATTTAAGATGGAAGTTGAAATATTTGGAAAATGTAGAAAAAAAAGACAGAAAACACTGACTTCATATGCTGTATATCACACAGCTGAGATGCATTGTGTCTTTAATATCTATAACTTCTTAGCATATCTACATGTATTGCTTTACAACATATCAAAGAGGCATCCTTTCATTTTCCACTATGTGGCCATCGGTGGGAAAAGTTTGGGCACCCCTGACCTCTTAATGCTCTAATTATAGCTAGGGCATTTATTTACCTAAACCCCAAAGACGACATGCTCTTAATTGGAGAGGGGCGCTTATTTCTGAAAATTACAACATAACAACAACATAACTTAATTTGGAAACTCGAGTAATGATTTGGAGTGCATGAGAAACTGGAAAAGAACATGTAGCTGTCTTTGGCCACATGGTCATTTATTACCCAGTATATTGCAACACAGCAGCAACAGAACTAATGTTGTAATAGCGGGCAAGGAGCAAACTCCTCAGCCAGGATTAAAGTGTAAATGTTTCAATGTTTTTTTCCCGCCGTACAAATGTGTGCTTGAATATATAAATATGTATTATTTTTTAGAATTTTTTGTAGGGTTGTTGCGATCAAGATTTGCTGCTGATACCAATACCGATCACATACATGAAGTGTAAATGTTTAAATGTACTAGTACTACATAGTGTCTGCATGCTCCCAAATCTGTACTGAGGAGGTACTCATCCCAAAATTTGGCCCACACTTTACGAACCTCAAACTCACCACACACTGCCAAGTGCTCGCCCCCCAAATTGGGGGTTGAACAGCTATCACTGACTCAATTCCATCACAATCTTGTAAGACTTTAATCAACAGCACCTCTGCTGGTTGCCACCATGTAGTGCACGTCATCTGACCTCAATTACTTCTACCGTTTGCTCTTGTATGCAAGAGAACGTGCACTAAATAAGTCCTGGAATTCGGCCCCAATTTTGGGTGCACCCTCCTCCTGATAAATTCCTGAAATTCCACTATTCCACATTAAATGCAAGCTTTCTGTATAGGAAAAAAAGAGCAGTTTTCAACCTTGAGCAGACATTTAAGACTAGAAGGGATGTGAAACTCCTTATGACCGCTAAATAGACTTGTGAATCCAGTTTGGCCAATTAAATCAGTGCAACTTCACTTTAATGATGGACATTGTTCTCGCAGCGGTTTCTGGTGAGAAGTACAACACCACAAAGTCTGAGTCCTTTTCGTTTTTTTTTTTGCTGCCATTTTTAAAAACACAGTACAACAGTATTTTCACATCCTCTATACCCTCTTCCTTCTCCTGCTTCCTGTGTCGACTGTGCACAGTTGAGGCACGGAGTCCACACAATGACAAGCAGTGGCCTTGACAACCAAACACAAAACAAACAGGCTTTACAGTGCGAGACGTCGTTGGGGTACGCATCGTTTTCCGCATTCTTTTCGATGCAATTACGCTGTAAATGCATCATTCAAATATATGGGTTTTCTCTGGTAATTAAATGGCACACCATCTAAAAGTGCCTGCATTTTGCAGGCTTATTGATTGGACTTTGATCAATCTAATTGCACCAGTCATAAAAGCTCAGCAAGCCATAAAATGAGCCAACATGGGAGGAATGAAGGCGATTAAGCGGAAAATATATAGACCAACTACTCGTATATTATACGCTAATCCAAACGTTCTAAAAATTTATTATTTTTCACCAATTCTAAATAAGTTTCAGATGTCCCACAATAGTGTGTGTGTTGTACAAATTCTAACCTTGATGCTGAAATTTACGAAGGCCCTACTGGGAAGACAATATTTTGTCTTTGCATAGCTTCAATACTAATATACTTACAATACAATTACAATAATTACAATACTTCAATACTAATCACTGCATGTGTGTGCTGCTTGTTAATAAAGCGACTGAAATGCAGTAGAGTAGTATTCTATACTGGTCTCTACATGTCAGTAATGTTACTTTATTGAAACAATAGCCACAAGGAAGTACGCTGTCAATGCTAACATGTGTGTTTCTATTATTAAGTCTATTATTAAGTTATTTCATGTCTACAGGGCTCTAATAATGGTAAAAAAACTACCTAAACAGGTTCAACTAATCTAAGTACTAAAATATTTTATAATAATAATATATATAATAATTTATTAATATTTAATCTAACTTCATTTATAGTAGTCGGGTATGGAAACAATGAACAACATTACAGTTACATTTTAATCTGCGATAAAAGTTCTGGCAATCACATCTGGTGCTTGTGTGTCTTACTAAACGACACCTAGTGACCATTGTGGAACATACTGTATATAACATATAATTCACAGTGTCTTTGAATGTGTCTTCTGAGCTAGTTCTATACTTGAAAAGGCTTGATTGAAGCAAAAATGTTGGTAATGGTTTTATTTCATTTGAACATGCATCAGATTACAATTGAATGCATCCCATAATCAGTTCACAGTTCCACACGCCCAAAAGGAGTAGGAAGAAGCAAAGCTTATTAAATCCTACCCCTCCATCTGGTACTTTTACAATCAGTAACTGTTACATTTGTTCACTTCCTGCTTTCTATAATACAGTTTAAGTTTTTTTTTAATAATGTACCTCGTACCGAAGTACAAGGTGATATGACCATCCAATGCCATAATGGGTACCATAGTAAGTGTCAATATAGTGATATATATAGCACATCATGACTGGTTCAAGACTCTTCATCCTTGTATTTAGCAAACATCAACTGCTTGTATTGTTTCTTGAATTGGCTCATCGTTGTGCATTGTTTGAGGTCCTTACTCAATCCGTTTCATAGTTTGATTCCACATACTGAAATGCTATGGCTAGCATAACGTAGTCCTAGCATAGAAGTGTTTCAAATGTAGTTCTTCCCTGAGATCATATTTCTCCTCTCTTGTTGAGAAGTATTGGATGACATTTTTAGGTAATTGGTTGTTTTTAGCCTTATGCATTATTTTAGCTGTTGATGAACTATATCAGCAAGTTGAAGTATTTGTGATTTTAGAAATAAGGAGTTAGTATGTTCTCTGTAGGCGGCATTATGAATTATCCTTGCTGACCTTTTTTGCAGTACATTTAGCGATGTTCCCATTGGGGATCGTGAGAATAGAAAGAATCAACTGGAACCTTCATAAAACCTTTATCAGGCCTTTTCAAAGACATTTTAACATTGTGAAATGCTGTGAATATGTGTAAGTGTGTATGTGTAAAAAGAAGTTAGCCATTTGATTTTTATGCTTAAACAAAAAATATTATGTATTTGTCATGAATTAACATGTATTATTGTCACCCAAGTGTAAAAAGAAGTTAACTACTGTAAAACAACAAGCATTGGAATACTAGCTGCCTAGAAAAGTAGGGGACAAATCCAAATAAAAGCTGAAATGCTATGGCTTTTTAAACATAGTGTTTCAAATGTAGTTCTTCCCTGAGATCATATTTCTCCTCTCTTGTAGAGAAGTATTGGATATTAAATGTTCATATTCAACCATGTATTATTCATATTCAGCAATTTACTCATATTTTTTAAAAAACGTGCTAGAGTGAAGCCACAAAATTTTAAGCAAGAGATTACTGTATTACCTTATCACACCTGACCTTTCCTCTCTCAGCTCCAATATACGCATTCTGATTGTTCTTACTGTATCTAACCCATGACAAGAAGGGCACGTCTATGCATATGTACGGTCAGTGTTGTCTTCCCGACATTGTTCTTTCAGTACATTTCAACCTCATTAGCCGCGCATGGCCGATCCAAGTGGCCCAGTTCATAGCGCTGACTCTCCCGTGGGTATTCCTCAATGAGAGCGCAAGCATGCACACAAAGCACAGCTAACATAAATACACGGCGTTACTGAGCCAGTTAGTATACATGTGGGAATACCATTGAAGAAACATACAGTGTGCAAAAAAAAAATGCATGAATACCTTACATTTCTCACCGTACAATTGTCTGAGCATACAAAGTAAACAACCTCAGAGTACTTTTTCTATTCGATTACCCAGATAAATGTGTATTTTTTTTACCAAGATGAGAGTATATAAGCAGCAAGCAATACAATAACCATCATAAACAGCATGCCGGTAATCCGAGCTGACTGAATTTCTTGTTATCTCGGTGAGCATTGACAGAGATCACTTTCCTCCTGTCCGCTAATCCCATAAAATGGACATTATCTATTTTTGTTTGCTTCTTTTATAGGCATCTCCCTTACAGCGGCATCAAGCGCATGTAGAAAACAATACCTGCAACATTTAACATTAGCTTCCCCACTATAAAAAGGCTAAATATATATATATATTTGAAATAAAAAAGCGCTGTGTCACACACCCACCCTCACTCCCTCCAACACTCCAACAGTCAGGTGTTCCACAGGTCACACCCAGATTAGCTGCACTTAAGCCCGACGAGGAGATAAAGGCATGAACTTGAACACACACAAGCACAAAGATGCCGCATGCAAGCAATTGACCCTCATTTTCTCCTCGACGGGGCTCTGACATTATATAATAACCTAAAGTAGGCACAGGTCTTTTTCCAATGCGTACTAAATGCAAATATGCTCCTCAGAAAAACACACTTTACACTTATGAAATATGCAAACAGCTCAGAGACGCAACAGCATAAATAGCTTGAGCGGTGCTATATGCGATATCTCACATTATTAAAGTATATCTTCTCAAGGGACAACATTATAAAAGTCATTATTTAAAGCAGTCAGTAAACAGCTTGTATACGTAGCGGTATTAGGGTCCCGAGAGGACTCACGGATGGAATCTACTGTTAAATCTTAAAATAAAACAGATTTCATAGGGACCTAGTGTATAGACTTGTAGACTTTATAGAATTGTCTAAGTCAGGGGTCTCAAACACGCGGCCCGCGGGCCAGATCCCGAAGCGTTCCCAGGCTAGTTGAGAGATATAGTCCCTCCGACGTGTCCTGGATCTTCCCCAAGGCCTGTCAGACGTGCCTTGAACACCTCCCCAGGGAAACACCTGACCAGATGCCACAGCCAACTCATCTGGCTCCTCTCAATGTAGGGGAGCAGCGGTTCCACTCTCCTGGATGACAGTTCTTCTCACCTTATCGCAACATCATCTAGTACAGGGGTCTCAAACACGCGGCCCGCGGGCCAAATGTGGCCCGCAGGACACTAGTTTGAGGCCCCCGCCTTGATATGAAAGTTTAATGTTAGTGCGGTCTGCGCAAGTTTGATATGGATGCTGTATGGTATCATGTACCCAGAAAAAATTATTAGATTTGATTAATGTTCATGTTGAAGGTTAAATAACTGTTAATAGTTATCCTCCCTATCCGTGTGGAAGTGGTACGTTTTTGGCTATTTGGGTTTAAAGGAAATAATTTGAAGGCTACCGTTTAGGTCGCTAGCTCTCTAGTTTGCGAGTTAGCATGTGTCTCAAGACCCTGCAGTTGCGCAATATGTTGTAAATAAAAAGAGTATAAATGTGACTATAGTCGTGTTTTGTCATGTCTACAGGGCTCTAATAATGCTTTGTTCATTTTAATCTGAAAAAAAATATTTGTCTACCCACCAACTATATATGGTTTCTTAAGTTTTTATTATTTGCTGTTTCATTATTATTATAATATTTATTTATATTTACTCCAGCACCCCCCGCGACCCTCGTGAGGAAAAAGCGGTAGAAAATGAATGAATGAAATTGTCCATAGGTATGAATGTGAGTGTGAATGGTTGTTTGTCTATATGTGCCCTCTGATTGGCTGCCGACCAGTCCAGGGTGTAGCCTGCCTCTCGCCTGAAGACAGCTGGAATAGAGACCCCCCCGACCCTTGTGAGGATAAGCGATAGAAAATGAATGAATGAATGAATGATTTACAGACAGGCATCCGCCAGGCAGCTTAGTGTTGCCGGAGGACCCTGCAACACACGGAGTTGCAATACCCTTCCCCCACTGCAACAGTGGTGAATCACAACAAGGGTACGTTTTCAACTTTTAATTAGGCTCCAACAGTTAAAATTAGTTGAAATATTGCCACCTGCTTTGAAATAGGAAACATGAATGCCAAAGGCATGCAATATACGTGCTTGAAAATATAGTTTAGTTTATGGGTCTGAAAAACAGGAATGCTGCTGAATGCATCATCTTTAAAAGTGCCTACTGTTGGAATTAAGGAGCTGTTGATGTAGATGGAGGCTAATACATACAGCTGTTAGGAACACCGCTTTAATGTCAACGTTGTCAATCCCTATGGTGTTTGTAGGAGTTTCATTCAGCTAACGCCGGGCTGAGGTTAAATGCGTGTCGAGCACGCACACGCACACAGAACGAATTGGAGCAGCCGTGTCTGCTATCAGAGGTCTTAAGCGTGCACAACACAAACTTTAATGATGAGAGAAATGTTTTATATATCATACTAAATTGTGTCAGTGTGATGTGTTTGTGTGTGTGGAGGCGGGGGGCATCTCACTGTGGAGGAGCAGTCATCACATCGATGCTAGATAAAACTTCGTCAGAAATGTTTTGCATATGTTGAATATTTATTCCTTTTAAATTTCATAATGCCGTTTAAATGTGTGTTTAAGAAACCTGAATCCTACTGTGTTCAGTGTTTACATTTCAAAAAATATTTGTTTAAACTTGTAACTGTAATTTTTTTGTCATTTTTTCATGTAAATTGAGACAGCAAAAGCAGTATTGGCCCAAGCAAAATCGTCCATTGGCTAAGGGTGATAGAAAAAAATCGGTATCGGCCCGAAAAAACCCATATCAGTCGCTCCCTAGTCAAGAGACAACATTGTCTCGAGAGAGTGTGAATGGTGTACTTACTTTTATCAAGTACAAAATAACAAATCAAGTCGTAGCCCAACCCAGTGGATAGATGCATGATCCTGACTAATGCCAGCGGCCATTGCAGGTGGCACTGAGTCACCAGTGGAAAGGGTGGGAACGATTATTCACTCTCAATCAGACGTCACTGTCACTGCGTCCGACAGATGTGAGGAATAAAAGCAAATCATCAAATATTTACAACTTCCCCCTCCTTCCTTGTTTCGCATTTTGATTCATGTACACTCCATGTGCCACCCCCACTGAAGAAATCATTAACAACAAGCATGGAGGGAAAAACTAACAGTTTGACCTTAAAGCACTCAAGCTGCTTCATGCGCCTTGAAGCGGAAAATCAATAGGATTCATTCACTGACATTGAGAAAGTAAAAAAATGGACTAGCAGAGACTAAGATTGTGGTCTGCATATCAACACATTATGATGAAATATTGGTAAAGAAAAATGACCTGCACTCATCTGCTCCAACATGGTGTCAGAATACAATACTGTCTTACTCATTTCTGGCATAGTTATGTTGTTTCTACAGGTATTTATTTATTTTCTATTGTGCAAGGTGTCGGTTATCATCTCACTGATGTTCAACAAGTACAGTACGAGTCAAAGGTTTCTCATTGAATGGCATGAGAAAGGTCTCCAAACTTTTGGCGTGTGCTGTATTTTATATGACACGGATACTGGCACTGACGTGGGATGCCTTGTCGCTCTGTATTAACTGCACGGACAAATACATTGTATAAGTACTACGGGCATCTGCTGCGGCAACTTAGTGGGATATCTGTGTGAAAGGGGGTCCTGCCAGAATTGTACCAATAACAAGAGCATGAAATCCTGCAAATCCTGCAATAAGTGAATTTCGGCAAAGTAGAATTCTATATTAATAAATTGATTATTTTCATAGTTTGAGCCAAGAAAACCTGTCTATGACTTTCAAAACAGATTTTCTACCATTATTTTCTATCACTGCAGGGACAAAAGAGATTCGGCTCACCATCTGGGTCCAGGTATTTTAAAAGGATTCTTTAACATTGCGAGGTACAACAATTCTCTGCATTTGTGCATACAACTTGGTCAGAAAAAAGGGTCAGACCACTTGGGGGACAACAAAAAATACGAGACAGGTTACAACAGGTTCTACAAGGTTCTACATCAAAGACTAAAACTCAAAATATTAAAAAAATTGAGGATTATTATTTTGGTGTGAATGACTTTGAATGCTTCTCTAGTTTGTTCTAAACTTAAGTGTTTCATACAGAATGGGGAAGAAGGACAAAGTAAGAAGCCAAAAACATAAGGCTTCTACAGAGAATGGGAGGACCAACATTCTATGGCTGACTCCAGGCAACGTAACCTAAGGTATCTCATCAATATATATATATTGATATATATATATATATGATATATATGAAAATATCTCATCAATGTAACATTACTGATGCCTCGTAGCCAGAATACTCCATCTGACTTTTTTTCTATATTTTAGACTAATAATATAGGCCATAGTCAACCAAAAAACAGTGATCAATAAATAATTCATGATGAAAAAAACTGTAAATCGATTTAAATATTTGATTGTGGTTAATCATATTTGTTGTCTATAGTAAACTCAATTCATCACATTTAATCATATATAGAAATATAATAGTAATAATAAACAAACATATATTTATTTAAGATTGTATAGCGCTTTCAGGATACTCAAAGATGCTTTACAGTAAAAAGAAAATAATAATAAAATAAAACTGAATAAAAAAAAGAGTAGAAACACATTAAAAAACAACAGAGTGGAAAACAAGGCTAAAAGCGGGTTACAGCAGTCAGGTATAAAAAGTTAGACATTTAAAAACATATTTAAACTGATAGGTTTTGAGTTGTTTTTTAAGGTGGGAATGTCAGGGCAAGCACGGAGTGAGTGAGGCAAGGAATTCCAGAGGGTGGAGGCAGCAATATGTTTTTATCTATAATAAGTAGGGGAAATCTAAACGATTCGATGTGCAACTGCAACAATAATTACATCAGGTTTGCACTAATATTGCAAGTCCTCCCTGCCTCTCACACCTCCCAAGCCTTTTAGCTGACAGTTCAATGCAAAAATCATCAGAGAGATGTAAAAATGTAATTAAAAAAACACTGGTTAGTTGGGACACTCTTACGCCAAGGTAGCACTGTATATGACAATAAAAACAATACCTGCACTGCTCCAGTCTGTGGTAGGCCATGTAATCCGTGATAAATCAAACATAGCGACAGTAGATACTAATAACTTTGGTCTTGCTACAAGAGCCATCTGCCAGGGCTTTGAAGCTAACTTTACCGATCTACATACGTACTGGAGCCTATCCCAGCTGTCTTCGGGCGGGGTACACCCTGGACTGGTCGCCAGCCAATCACAGGGCACATATAGACAAACAACCATTCACACTCACATTCATACCTATGGACAATTTGGAGTCGCCAATTAACCTAGCATGTTTTTGGAATGTGGGAGGAAACCAGAGTACCCGG
Source organism: Doryrhamphus excisus (assembly GCF_030265055.1). NCBI lineage: Eukaryota > Metazoa > Chordata > Actinopteri > Syngnathiformes > Syngnathidae > Doryrhamphus > Doryrhamphus excisus. The sequence continues at coordinate 8,975,774 of NC_080478.1, forward strand.
AGAAAACCCACGCTTGCACGGGGAGAACATGCAAACTGTGCCGAGGGTGGAATTGAACCCTGGTCTCCTAGCTGTGAGGTCTGCGTGCTAACAACTCGACCGTCGTGCCGCCACTTTTTGATTTCAGTTTATACTAAAGTTCTGTTACTGAAAACAATAACTTTTTCTACCTTTTCTTGACATGAATATATATGGGTCAAAATTGACCCGAACACCATCGATGTTTCTTTAGTGATTAGTACTAAAATGAGAAAATAAATAAAACTAATTGATTTAAGAGATATGTATTATAGCCCTCAGTAATAGCCAGGTAACAAAATAACCTTCAATTTATTAATATGATTCTTTTGACGTTCATTTTACCATTTTTGGAAATTAAAATTGAGGAGTATAGTGACAAAAATAGGCCTACATGCCCACACCAAAAGTATTAAAACCAACATTTTCAAGGATGAGGAAGCCTAAGAAGGTAACCAAGACATGAGAAGCAAATTTGATGGTAACTTATTGTTTTTAGCTGATTTAATACATGGGTCAAAACCAACCTGTTAACATAAGAGATGATACCAGAAAGCTAACACAAGAGGAAGGTTAAAGGAAACCTCCGTTACTTTGACAGCCCTAAAAGAATGCAAAAGAGCGAGGGAGGAAGCCATGTTCCAACTGCGATGTAGCGAGGCATGACTGTAATTCTGCAACTCATACCACAACCATATAATTAAATGCATTATAATGTCAATGTGACGTATAAAGTATTTCATCAACACAACAAGGGCTGGAGAAGGGTTTAACCTTAAACCTTAAAAGAGGAAAAATTGCTGGGTCGACTGTGTCTCACCCCCCCCCATTGCAAAAACAAGAAACCATAGACTACCGCTTACATAAACTAGCATGTCATAAAGCAGGCTGGTTAGCTCAGGCAAAGGCAACATAGTCGCCAACATAGCGTCTCTAGGTCCGTCCCATCTGTCCACATCGCCGTGTCGCCTAAGCGTCCAACATGCTCACTTGGCACGGACCTAAATGGCACCCGTCCTAGTCGGACTGGCAGTGGTTGGTGTGATCAAATTCATTGCAGCCCGGGGGGATCGATGGTCTGAGAGGAAAGACTGCCTTGCCCCCCCCTCTCCCCTTTAGTGCAATCCTATAAAAACAATGTTTTGTGTTTTTACACTGCACATTTTCCCATCAATCAAGCAATAAAAAAGGCAGGCAATTCCACTTGACACACTTTACAGGGTCAGCGCCACCATCTGTTCAGAGGTGCTGCTGACAAGTGGATGAGACCAACCACACGATGATACCACTTTCACACATACACAGCCACACAATGTGAGTGACTCATTTCTGCTGTCAATGACTGTATCTGTATCACAGAGAATTTATAATACACCTGATGATGAATGAGAGAAAGTCATTAACATGGATTTGAGATTTCATGAATCAGTTATGTGATTCATCTTCCGAGTGCACCATGTTCCAATCCCCGACAAGTCGCATATGCAGGGGCCGGTCGTTAGTTTGTTCTTTACTGTTATTTGTTCCGAAAGGCAAATGAAAAATGAGGCAAATTCAATTAATCCGCTCGAAGCAGACAAAAATATGAAAAACAAATACATTTTACAGAGAATAATTATAGTTTTATATGCAGAAAACATTCATTCATTCATTCATTTTCCTACCGCTTTTTCCTCACGAGGGTCGCAGAGGGTGCTGGAGCCTATCCCAGCTGTCTTTGGGCAAGAGACAGGGTACACCCTGGACTGGTCGCCAGCCAATCACAGGGCACATATAGACAAACAACCATTCACACTCACATTCATACTTATGGACAATTTGGAGTCGCCAATTAACCTAGCATGTTTTTAGAATGTGGGAGGAAACCCACGCATGCACGGGGTGAACATACAAACTCCACACAGAGATGGCCTGCGCGCTAACCACTAGACCGTCGTGCCTTTGCTTTGCCACCTATAATACAAAGCTAAGCAATTTTGTTCTGCTAGCTCGGTTTGAACAGTTTTAATACACACATTGTATCACGACCCCCCCCCACATTCTTCAGTTTTTCTGCGACCTGAGGACAGAGGACATTATGTAATATGGTGCACCAGAGCTACACAAAGGGGGAGATCATAAACACAATGCATGAATATTACATGTCACCTATAGTGCAAGATTCCTGCAGCCGTTCCACAGGTTGTCACGACTTCCGACTCCAGTGGTTCCTCTCAATTTGCACAAGGTTGCAAATATGGAATTCAGCATCAAATAATTTACGTTTTTAGGCTCTCTTAGTGACACAAATATGGGCATGTTTATATGCACAAAGACTATACATATAGTGAAAGTTATAAAAAAATATGGTGAATCTAGCTAATGAGTGTCTAGCATTAGAGTGTGAACCGACAATTTTGGAGTTACACTATTCTAGCTAGAACATCACGTGTGTGTGTGAGGGCATCCCTTAATGCTAGCACAAGGGGTGTGAAGTATAACACTGGACACTGACTTGTGTTCATAGCAATTGTCACTTTCTGACAAGTATTGTGTACGTCACAACAGACAGTAGTGCTGATGTTGCTGTGTTAAAGTGTACTTGGTTCAGACTTGTACACAATTTGTATTATTTTTAATTTGATCTAAATATGGTAATGGTTTTCAGGGCTCGACAATAACGTTGTACCGATGGCCCGGGGCAAGTTAAAACAAAATTCGGGCAAGTAAATCCAATCATTAATATTCCCGTCGGGCAAGTGCATTTTAGCATGCCGTACTGCCAAGAGTTTTTTTTAAAGCGGTTCTTGTTGGGTGTTGGTAAAACACGGACTGCGTAATTCCGGTGGTAATTTGCAAACCAATCCTTGCAAATCTTGAAATGGACCAATCAGAATCGTTTTTTTAGACCGCGGTCCGTAATCCACAATCCGCGTTTTACCCACACCCGTTCTTGTTCGCGATCAACCAATCAGCGATCGTTTTACTAGGAAAACATCTATCATGGCGTCCCTGCCAACATCGTCTAATTCTTCAACAACTTGTGAAGGAAAACACCAAAAAGTGATGAAACAGTGCCTCCTAAACAAGTATTTTATTAGCGGCAGCAAATCAAATGATGGCACAGGTGAGTGAATCACGTTGCTGTGACAATTTGAAGTGGTCACAATGAAACACCACCCATTAGATCCAATACCAAGTGCTGATTTTGCACAAGCTACAAAACCTAGCGGTTTCATTTCTCTGTGTATTTTTCTCACCTTTGCTTCACAAATTATTGTTTGACCATTGAGCATTTTTTTCTGGATTAAAAACACTTTACTAGTACACAAATGTGTCAAATGTTTCATTGTGGTGCACAACTTATAAATATCACTGCTTACTATGACTACCATGTGTAAGGTAGCATGGCTTGCCATGTTAACATACATCTCCACAAATTTTCAGACATTCCTCCAAATACAATGCATCAGTACTATTATCTGATGAATTATCAGCATATATTGATATATGATATCATTATGGCAGTCTTTTCATTTTACATGGGGCAAGTTCGGGCAAGTAGTTCTCACCTTAAGGATTCCCCATGGGCAAGTCATTTTTGTTTTTAACGTAGAGCCCTGGTTTTATTTCATTTGAACATGCATCCCATAATCAGTTCACAGTTCCACATGTCCAAAAGGAGTAGGAAGAAGCAAAGCTTATTAAATCCTACCCCTCCATCTGGTACTTTTACAATCAGTAACTGTTACATTTGTTCACTTCCTGCTTTCCTAATATAATTTAATTTGATTTAATTGTATTCTTTTTAATTAAAAACATTTTTTTTTACATTTTTTAAATATTTTTTATTTATTTTTATTTTTTTTTAATGGTTTTAATTCTTTTGAAAATGCATCAGATTACAATTGAATGCATCACATAATCAGTTCACAGTTCCACATGTCCAAAAAGAGTAGGAAGAAGCAAAGCTTATTAAATCCTACCCCTCCATCTGGTACTTTTACAATCAGTAACTGTTACATTTGTTCACGTCCTGCTTTCCATAATACAGTTTAAGGTTTTTTTTTTTTAATACTGATGATATGACCATCCAATGCCATAATGGGTACCATAGTAAGTGTCAATATAGTGATATATATAGCACATCATGACTGGTTCAAGACTCTTCATCCTTGTATTTAGCAAACATCAACTGCTTGTATTGTTTCTTGAATTGGCTCATAGTTTGATTCCACATACTGACATGCGATGGCTTTTTAACGTAGTCCTAGCATATAATTGAGTTCTTCCCTGAGATCATATTTCTCCTCTCTTGTATATCTAAGCAGTCTTGAGATTTGACTTAAAACACTGCACTGTACATGCAATGACGGCAGCAGGAACAGACTAACTCCCCGTAAAATTGTTTTTTTATGGGACACTAACATAGAATAGATTACGTTTAGCCTTGCAGGTTCCATTGTACTTATCAATGTAGATGCCATATGTTTTAAAGTAACTTTTTCCTTTCAATTCAGTGTTTCCAAATAAAGATAGAAACCAACTGAAGTGATAGTCTTTCAAAAATGATGTTGGACGGTACATCATCAACAAAATTATTTTGTATTTTTACATTGCCGAAGATGACATTTTCCTTGAAAGCAGCACAGCGAGTTTCATTGAAATCCAGCAGTCCTATTCAAACAGTGGGGCGGTGAACTGTCAAAGGGGAGGTGTGAGAGTTACAATATTTAGTGCAGACCTGCCAACATGTGTTAATTTGTCGTATAAGCGTGCAATTTGATTTTTCGAACGATGTTTGTATGCGTCACTGCTCTCCATTATGTTGCATTTTGCTGGTTTTCGGTTTGGAGTTCAGTCTGTAGAGTACAGATGAATCAATAGATATCAGTTTCTCAGTATTACAGTATTTCAAATTGGGGAGGGTGCAAAAAGATGTCTGTCCCCCCGGTGGGAGCCATGACAGAAAATAATTGAAAAGCACTGGAGTAAAGGGGGAATATATTAACAATAATTGGAAAACACGCCGTGGTTATATGTGCATGGAAACAACATGATTATTTGACATTTTTACACTACACAGGATAGTACGGAATTGTGCTTTAAAGCACCACACAGGGCTTCATTATGGTGCTGGTAGAAGGTATAATTAATGGGGAAACTATACTATACTATTGTTCTATGTGCATGAAGAGACACGTTAATGTGATTATTCTCACTTTCACATAGCAAAATATTAGATATTCCTTTAAAACAGCAAACTAGGTTTCGTTGTAGAAAGAAGTTAGAAAACACACAGTGGTTCCGGTGAATGGAAAAGTCCAACACGGGGGAGTTTAAAGCCAAAAAATGTAAATAAATGTGTTCTGCATAGGACTTGTGGTTACCTCAGTTTCAAGCTGCACTAGTTCCATAGTGGGCCACGGCTCGGCGATCTGTGCAAGAGGCATTTTGGCACACTTCCTTCTTCAAAGCTGCACAACTTCTTGGCTTTGGCGCTGGGTTGATCGAGGTTCGATGACCTGGTGCTCAGGTTCGGGTCCCCGGTGTGTGTGTGTGGGTCGAGTAGATTTATTGAAGGAGCGTACACACACACACACTGGAAAAAAAAATACCCCACTAAAGTGTAGCACCACCCTGAGCTTCAATAAACAGGTGCAATCCTTAGATTTAATTTGTCTTGGTCCAAAGTGATAATCCGGTGCAGTATAAGGACTAACGTGGATCCAGGTAGGGCAGTCTTGGCTACTCGAGCTGGAAGAGGCGTGCGTAAAATAAAAAATAATACAGCTCCTTTGATAATAAAAATATGAATAAATGCACCCGAATCCGGAGTGGCTTCACATTCGAAGTCGATCTCGTCCTCCTGTCGGTCCGCGTTGTGTCTTGGTTAGTAGTAAAGCTCCACGCAGCCTCCAAGCTGTTACTGGCACACTCACAAGATTTCATCCTGCCCTCCTTCTTTCTTTTTTTTTCCCTCTCTACTTGGTCGGCCCGGGTGCCCTGTCGCCATCGCGCGGCAGAGGGAAGAACTGCAAATACGTCATGCAGTAGGGAGAAATAAAGATGTCTTAACAAAAATGATCTAGATAATACAGTGGTTTCCAAACTCATGCACACAGACCTTTTTATGTTAATTAACATGCAATATTGAATTATTCATTGGTTCATTTATTTTATTTAATTTTATTTATTTATATTTATTTATATTTATTTATATTTATTTATATTTATTTATATTTATTTATATTTATTTATATTTATTTATATTTATTTATTTATTTATGTATTTTTAAAATAACGTTTTATACCTGACTGCTGTGCCCCGCTTTTACCCATGTTTTAGCTGTGTATAAACGAATGAATGTTGTATTTTAATGTATCTTTTACTCTGTTTACTTCCTTTTATTCAACAAATTTTTTTCTGTAATTTTTTTCTTTTATTATTATTATTATTATTATTATTATCATTATTATTATTCCATGGTGACATTAGGATAAAGTTTGACATGAGGACTGATAAATAGATAAGTATTCACCCTACATATATTTGGCATCCACCTTCCCTTTCTTTGAATGTATTGAATTTGATTTTCACGTTTTTCTCCCATCACGATGGCTATAGTTTGATTCTGCCTATTCATTTCATACAAGCATAATAAAGTCTATATGTTTAACACTGGGGGAATGCATGGCAGATGAGTGGTTAGTGCGCAGGTCTCACAGCTAGGAGACCCGAGTTCAATCCCACCCTCGGCTATCTCTGTGTGGAGTTTGCATGTTCTCCCCGTGCATGTGTGGGTTTTTTCCAGGGAGTCCGGTTTCCTCCCACATTCCAAAAACATGCTAGGTTAATTGGCGACTCCAAATTGTCCATAGGTATGAATGTGAGTATGAATGGTTGTTTGTCTATATGTGCCCTGTGATTGGCTGGCAACCAGTCCAGGGTGTACCCCGCCTCTCATCTGAAGACAGCTGGGTTAGGTCCCTCGTGAGGATAAGCGGTAGAAAATTAATGAAAGAGTTTAACAATCATGATAAAGCGACTTGTGCTCGAGGAGTCACCTGAATGTATCATTCTTAGAAAAACCTAGCTCAGCACTAATAGCAGATTGCTAGTTTTGATCCTGCTTGCTTAGTATGAAAGTATATTATCAGACTGGGATCTGTCCATGGTGGCCCAACTCTAAAAGAAGCAGTACCCTTTTGAATTGTGTCTGAATACAAAAATACATACAGCCAAAGATAAAATATGCTTATTGTAACGCTTATTAAGAGTAACTATGTTATGAAAAGGGCTGCACAGTGGGAAGTGGTTAGCTTGCAGGCCACACAGCTAGGAGACCTGGGTTCGATTCCCCCCTCTGAGTCTGAGTCTGCATATTCTCCCAGTCCGTGGGTTTTTTTCCGGGTACTCTGGTTTCCTCCCATATTCCAAAAACATGCATGTTAGGTGAAGTGGCGACTGGTGAGTGTGAATGGTTGTTTGTCTATACTATGTGCCCTGTGATTGGCTGGTGACCAGTCCAGGGTTTACACCGCCTCTCGCCCAAAGATCGCTAAAATAAGCTCCAGCACGCCTGATACCCTTGTCAGGATAAGCGGTACAAAATGAATGAATGAATGTTATGAATAGTTTATTCCAACTGAGTGACATAATGTAAAAATATATACAGTATATCAAGTATATCTGATGTAATGCATCCAAGAGGACAAATGTATGGAACGGAGGCTGGAATTTCAATTGTTACTGGTGCTCTTTGAGTCTGCTTTGGGCTTCCAGGCACACTTCCCATTGACAACAGCTCATGTTGTGAGGGCCCTCGGTGATATAACAAAACCTCCACACTTCCACGCTCCATTCAACTGCAGAAGAGAGAGCGTTTTTGCGTTTTGCTCTGTGCCTTGCAGCTCTGGTTACTACTGGCAACTGGAGAGCATCAAACTGCCTCTCTCGTTGTGGACGCATCAGATGCATTTTTAAAAAATTTAAATTAGAATGAAGGCGAGGCATTTTGGAGCAGACAAAAGAGGTGAAGTGGGAATAGAGGATGGAGTCTTGTGCTTTTGATGGATGTGTTTGCACCAACTGTCTGTGTAAGCTTCAGCATCAACTATAATGGAGATGTACAAGAAGAGCCATGATTGTACAGTGGAAATACTACTGAAGATCGGCTGTCACAATATTAACAGTTAGGGTATTAATTTTGAGGTCAATACCCCGAGTGGTTTCATGCAAATCAGTAGTTTTGCATATTCCAGCTACTAATTAAATTGAGAGTGAATGAACAGCATCTGGGCGGCACGGCGGTCTAGTGCTTAGCGCGCAGACCTCACAGCTAGGAGACCAGGGTTCAATTCCACCCTCGGCCATCTCTGTGTGGAGTTTGCATGTTCTCCCTGTGCACGCGTGGGTTTTCTCCGGATACTCCGGTTTCCCCCCACATTCCAAAAACATGCTAGGTTAATTGGCGACTCCAAATTGTCCATAGGTATGAATGTGAGTGTGAATGGTTGTTTGTCTATATGTGCCCTGTGATTGGCTGGCCACCAGTCCAGGGTGTACCCTGCCTCTCGCTCAAAAACAGCCGGGATAGGCCCCAGCACCCCCCGCGACCCTCGTGAGGAAAAAGCGAATGAATGAATGAGCTGGGTAGTACACCCCATTTTGGCAATCGCTACCCTACACTAAAACCACAATAGCCCTTTTCACACAGACACAGGTGTGGCAATCTACAACTTTGCTGGATTCTGTGTGAAAGTGAAAGAGACCAGTAAATAACATATAATTAATATACTGGTCCGAATAAAGCACTATTATCAACATTTTGTTGGATCCCAATGCAACAAGCAGGGAAGTACCCAAGTCTACAAAAGGGTCCCAAAGAGTACAGAGAATGTTGGAAGGGGGTGTTGTTCATCATTTTTCTTCAAAGTCACCCCCATCCCAAAGCTCATATCAACCCATCGATTTGTCTCTGTGATGGATAAGCAGCTGCCGAGGGAGCGCTCATAATAACATTATATTGGCCCTTGTTGTTTAGTGCCGCAATATGACACGTCATTTATTGTCAGCATCCTCCATCTTGTCTCCCTCCTCCACTAACTCCCATGTGTGTTGGATGTCTGTCCGTGGACGCGTCTCACGTGCTTACAGTTCCTGTTTTACGTTAGCATCATCTGGTAAAAGGTGATAGAAACAGTCCAGAGTGATGCTGCCGTGACATCACAGCTGGCTGATGACTCAGAGGGAACCCCAGGGATGCCCTACCCCCAACGGCAGCTTGGAGCAAAGCATCACGGGTAAGTGTGACTCAGTGTCGTGCACGCTCAGTGGAGCAAGACATGAATGGACTGGACAGGTTGTCAGAATGTACAATAAAGGAAGCTTGCATTGCTTGGAGACTATATACAGTAAATGGTGGATTTACGACAATGATGAAAGCTTTTCTCCTGAATTATCCATCCATCCATCCATCCATTGCCATATGCCGCTTATCCTCTGGAGCTGGAGCCTATCCCAGCTGACTTTGGGCAAGAAAAAATCAAATGAAAATGAACTAGTTATTTATACTTATGGAGACTGTACTGACAGGAATTTGGGAATATTTGGATTTCAAACAAAAACTGTCAAAACAAAAAGGGATGCTTGACATGATACATTTGGAATTTATTGCCCATATTACCTGCACGGCACCGAGTGGTTAGAACGCAGACCTCACAGCTAGGAGACCAGAGTTCAATTCCACCCTCGGCCATCTCTGCGTGGAGTTTGCATGTTCTCCCGGTTTTCTCCGGATACTCCGGTTTTCCTCCCACATTCCAAAAACATGCTAGGTTAATTGGCGACTCCAAATTGTTCATAAGTATGAATGTGAGTGTGAATGGTTGTTTGTCTATATGTAGCTTGTGATTGACTGGCGACCAGTCCAGGGTGTACCCCGCCTCTCGCACAAAGACAGCTGGGATAGGCTCCAGCACCCCTGTGACCCTTGTGAGGAAAAGTGGTAGAAAATGAATGAATGAATGAATGCCCAAATTACTATTCATGCCCTTCAGCCAAATTGTAAGGCAGTGGCACATTGATAATATCAACTATTCACAATATTTTTGTAAAGGTAATAACTATATCCACGAGTGAGGACATGCAGTGTGGAATTATTTTGAAGTTGTACTGAAATTAATGTGTTAAATTTGCTCTTTGTCTGTAATGCGGTTCCACTTAAATGTGCATCGTGTCAAACAGTAAACGACATAAAAACCAAAACTACAGTGCAGTGTCATGCGGAACCAAACATACAGCACTGGTTGTGCGAGGCGGGGGTTAAGACATCTTCCCTTAACACCTCTAATCTAATATTGCACTCCAGGAAGAATCACTTGCAGCGTTTTTGTACTTTTTCTATAACTTGTATTGCACATTGCAGTATTTGTCTTACTTTGCACAAACATTATTTGTGTAATGCATCCAGTGGTATCACAGTAAAGGAAGCATAAGGTGTTCATTAGTTTCTGGGGGGAGGTGCTGTCTTTATTGGTATCTGTAATTAAGTGCTGGACAATATTGGGTGTCAGTAAGAAAGCCAATATTGAACACCTCAAATATGGACTACCTTTTACAAAAATAAAAACATGCACATATACTAATTTGAATTTCATTCATTCATTTTTCATTCAGATCCCAGCTGTCTTCGGGCGAGAGGCGGGGTACACCCTGGACTGGTCGCCAGCCAATCACAGGGCACATATAGACAAACAACCATTCACACTCACATTGATGCCTTATGGACAACATGTGTTTGTGAATGTGGGAGGAAGCCGGAGTACCAAGAGAAAACCCACGCATGCACGGGGAGAACATGCAAACTCCACACAGAGATGGCAGAGGGTGGAATTGAACTCGGGTTTCCTAGCTGCGAGGCCTGCGTGTGCCTAATTTGAATTTCTTTTTCTTAAAATGGAAACACCACCTATTTGAGTGTGAAGCATATCTGATTGTTTATATTTTTAAAGCTCATACTGCTGCAAAATGTAATCCCAGGGATTACAGTGTCTCGAACAACACAGCATATTGCAATACACCAGGATTTCCAGTATGTACACAATGCACTATATGTTGTTTCATCCCTACGGAATACATCTCAGTGCTAAATTTAATTCTTCGTGGGGGTCAGCTTTCAGAAAGAGAAGACCATGCCACGTATAATTCCTGTGCAGCTGCATACAATGAGGCTATGTCTGCACCATGCAAGATGCTAATTAATTAGCAGCTCCAAAGTTGAGTGAGGATAATTATCCAATCTCTGCTGACTGGGATGATGACATTGCAATGATTAAAATTCACTCTGGCGGCATGCCGTAATGAAACAACAGTGTTATTGTATTTCAAACGTTGGCAGTGTTATCATTTGTCACAGCAATGGCTGCAAAGATACTGTGGTCACACAGGGACTGGGAGGACAATAGTGATTGATAAAACAAATAAGGAGAGACAAGAAGAAGAGATGATTATATTGTTATGGCTTTCTTTGCAAAAGGGCTTCTTAGCTTCTTACCAGAGATGGTTGAAAAAAAGAAAAGATGCTGACTGTGGTAAAGGGTGTGTCCTGCAACACGCCTGGACTTGAATTTGTATCTTAGATATTTGGGGCTAGGCAAAGATGAGCACACTAAACAGCAGAAACTGACACTTTAAAAGAAAGTTGGTGTAAATCTGAACAAGGGAGATTTGGGTTAGATTAGACTGGTGGATAAATTCACATTCCGAGTATAATATATATATATATATAGTATAGTATCATAATTCCATAATTTAAAATAGCTTGACAAACCCAACTCTAGTAGATAAATAAAATTGTATATATTGCCATTTCCACACAAACGCATCCACATGCTGTGCCAATAATACCCTGTGTTTCATGGTTGAAGGGATTAAACGGCAGGGGGCGCCAAAATTCACAGGGCGAATTCTTTCATCAAACGCGCCCTTTACCTCGCCGTAAGGTGGGGGGAGTTTAATAACCGGAACTGTTACAACCGCCGTTGTTTCTCAATTCGCCTTTTACTTGTCTGTACTTGCGCTGTCGTGGTCTCTTAAGAGAACTCCACCATAACTAAGTATTTCACTTTCGTATTTTGATTAAGGCGGCCAAAATACCCGGATGTTGTATTGCTGCGCCCACATTTAGTAAGACGTAAGCGAGCTAGCTGGCTAGCATTGCAGTAGGTAAAGTTTGTGTTTGTTGTTAATTAAATAGTTGTTAATTGTAACTAATGGATAATTATCTCGATGTAATATTTTCATACAATATTATATTTCTGAAAAATATATGAAAAAATAACTCAAATACATGAAAAACAACTTGTGGAGTTTTTTGGGGGGACCTTTTTAAGCATGAACATATTACATGCACTACTTCACAAACACTTGCTTAGAATTCAATATATCTACTGAACAAATGAGAGGGTGGTTATCATTGCCCATGCCGGTGGTAATCATTTACCATAAATTCCAACAAGCGTGACTGTTCTATGAATATTTTGCGTTCATTGACCTCATAAACACATACAGTGTACACTGTCAACACATAGTATCGACTAGTTCCTCCACTGTATGCAAACAATACACATACATTTACTATAAACGGAAAGCATAGACAGATTTGATTGTTTTAATGTATGTATGTATGTATGTAAATTGTTAATGTAACTGAATATACAAGTCGAACATTTGGTTTGCAATTGCTGCATCTACAGTGGTGTGAAAACGTGTTTAGACCCTTCCTGATTTCTTTTGTTGTTACAGAATTGTTGTCATTCAGCCACATTGGAGGGTTTTCCAGCATGAAGCGGCTTTTTAAGATCATGCCACAGCATCTCAATAGGATTCAGTCAGTACTTTGACTAGGCCACTCCAAAGTCTTCATATTGATCCATTCAGGAGGTGGATTTGCTGGTGTGTTTTGGATCATTGTCCTGCTGCAGAACCCAAGTTGGTTTCATCTTGAGGTCGTGAAAAGATGGTCGGACATTCTCCTTCAGTATTTTTTTGGTAGACAGTAGAATTCATGGCTTCAATTATCACAGCAAGTCTTCCAGGCCCGGAAGCAGCAAAGCAACCACAGACCATCACACTACCACCACCATATTTTACTGCTGGTATGATGTTTGTTACTTTTATGCTGGATGTAATGGGACACGCCTTCCAAAAGTTTGTTTCCTCAGACCACATAGTGTTTTACCACAAGATCTTGGGAATCATCAAGATGTTTTGAAGTTATAAAAAGATTAAATATACCAAAATAGTGTACCAAAATAATTATCAGTAATTAAAAGTAAAAAAATATATATACATAAAAAATATTTATTTTAAAAAATTCAGAAAATAAGATAAATATAGTATATTAAGTAACTAAAATGAAAATCATAGTGTCATAAATTACATTTGAAAAAAATACAGGATAGATTGACACTGTATTGAGGAAGTAATATATGATATTATGCTAAAAGCATATTAAAACAATTATTTAGAGAAATAAAAAACTAACAAAAGAATAATTGGTCCTGCAATAAATTAACTGGGGTTGGAATTGTACTTTCGAACTTTAATGCCCGTCTTTTAGTGAGTTAATGGCGAAAACAACAAACGATTTCCATAAAATTCCCAGGAAAACAGTCCTGACTAGTAAAGAGGATTAGGATTAGAATTCTTGTGACCGATCATGAACTGGAAAAACGGAAATGACACACACTGAAATATGCTTGACACTGAGGCAACGTCATTATGATTGTGCGTGGAAAGTTGTGACACGCGCACGCTGTACCCACAGGTACACACCGAGGGGAGGGGTCTCTTCCTGGCACTCCACTAACATTGGCTGACAACTAGGGGGAGTGAGGTGAGGTGACTCTCACCTGTACCTGCGCAAAGGAGCGCCACTCGTCGTCATCGTCCGACTCCGATTCACCTGAATCTACCTTCCCGTCTTCCAGTAGGAACAGCCTCCCGGACAGGTAGAAGTCAGCCAGGGCGGCTGGAAGCTGACCGAGGGACTGCAGCAGGACGCTAAGCATGGAGCCGATCACGTCCTGGAGCGAGGAGACGGTCTGCCAGTGGCTCCAAGGTGAGCTGCATTCTCCTCATGGCTGCTTACTCTTTTATTCTTAGCTTGTGATCACCTCACAGGTACTTTGGCTCGGACGGTGGTGTCGGAAATAGAAGCACAAACACACACAAATCCTCTAGGAAGTGAAAGGTGGAGGTGGAATGAGGAAGTGCCCCCCCGAGAGAAGCCATAGGAGTGTTTCTCTGCGCAAGTAGTGTCAAGACATGTTGACGATTCTGTTTTACTCACTTCAAAGAACAGTTACTGTTAAGTCCATACAAACCAACAAAAATCACGTTAACATTATGCGTGGATTGCAACAGCTAGCACGCTCGAAGTAGCCTAATAGCATGCAATCTCTAGGTTTCAACTGAAGACTCAAAAGTTGTCTTCAGTGGAGAATGGCCGATACTGCACATCGCTGTGTTAACTACATGGGTGCCACAAGAAACTCACTTCCTTTCAATTATCTTCAGTGCTTACAAAACCCATCATTGAAAACGCTAGCAAGGGTGTCCAGAGTGTGGCCAAAGGGCATTCTTGGCACGCTATTCATTTTTAATGGCCCTCAGCATACATGAAATACACAACATGAAATAAATTCATATATGCATGTTCATATTTCACATGAACTAGTTCAAAGTTCAGTGCATATTGATTTTTTTAATGTATGCTTTTTAGCCTAGGCATATTTATTCTTCACACCCTGCAAACAAGAGCCACAACAAATTATAGTGTTGTTTCATGCATGGAACTGTCAGGGCTTTTATTTCAATGCAGACCTACCACAACATGTACAAATGTATATTACTCAACATGCAATTTGACTCTTGAATATGCTCGTATGCTCTCAGTTTTGTTACCCTTAGGGGGGGCATGACAGAAAATAATTGATAAGCACTGTTTTATGCAATGAAATCAATTATAAATTCTCTCACATTAAATGGATGAGGTTATTGCATGTGGAACAAATGTGTGGACAATGGGCACAAAGAGTTCCTGATGACATTTAGTGATTGATTGCAGATATTTTCTCACACTGGACAGTTGCTTCAAATCCAAATTTTCATATTTGACTTGACTTGGTGGCGTTGCCATTGGATTGCTGGTTTGTTATGCTAGTGTGTTTAATGCTTTGTTTGCAGTATGAAGCAAGTCGAGTAAATCATGCGTAGCGCCGCCTGTTGGTAAAATGCAGATGTGACAATAACATGCTGTTGAAGCGGCACTGCAAATATTTTTTATTGGGAAATAACTGAATCTAGTATAAACAGTGGCGCTGATTCTTGCATAATCTGAACGAGGTCATATTCAAATCGTCTTTTAGTGTTTTTGGATGTGACCCTTGGTGACCCTTTGGGCCTTAACATTATATCTGCTGTATGTTAGGTTAATCATTAAAGTCCACTTTCTGTTCCAATCAGACACATCTGGTTGAGTTTGGCCCAAAATATTTGTCCATGTTTTGTGAAATTATAATGTCTTTCAGTAGATAGATAATTGTGTGAATGGTTGTTGAGACAGAAAATAAAGTAGGAGGAGCCCCAGTCCCCCAATCCTTTTTCTGCATCCATGTTCCAGTGGCATGCCTCAGCCTGTTTTGTTTTTATTCGATATGGGCTTTAATTTTGTGTAAATTAGCTGACTTATCCCATCTCCTGTGTCCCACTGCCAGGGCTGGACGCACCCTTGCATCGGTATGCCATCTCGGAGTGGCGTCTCTCTGGGCTGGAGCTGCTCCAATTGACAGCCGAGGACCTGGACAGGCTGGGGGTTTCCAAGATCGGCCACCAGGAGCTGATCCTCGAGGCTGTGGAGAAGCTCTGCTCCCTGGTGAGACAGGGATGTGGAATCACGTGTGTTTGTGTACAGTATGTGACCATGGCGATACTGAGGGTAGCTATGGATGTTTGCCTTGAGGGGATTGTAGCTGTCTTGTGTTATCATTTTGAGTGCTGACTTTAACCACAAGGAAGGATATGTTCTTCAATTAAGATGTTTACAAGTCTGTCTTTCCGAGGGTCCCTGACATGATTAATCACCTTATGTATATTGTATATTGTATATTGTTTGTAATTATGTTCTACATTGTTCGATTTTTGAATGATATTCATAGTTCATGGCGCCAGTCGATTTAAAACACTAATTGGAGGATAAGCAACTCCATAGTAATTTACACTTACCGTTCTGTTTTTTGAAGGTGACTCATCTTCATCTCTATGTCTCAAGGCTTACATCCTTATTCTGCAACTTCTATTTCATCTCCAAATGTGCTTGCTATAAACTGTAAACATCCTATAATATCATCTCTGTAATATCAGAGGTATTCTGCAATACAGGGACGAGAATGTGAAGTTTACTCGAAAAAACAATGGCCTCTTTTACATAGAAGACCCGCAAAATTGCTGCATGAGATCCGGAACTGATTCATTTGTGCTTTTCAAACAGAAGCAAGCGATCTGAGAGTCCCGACCTCTAACCTCACAAATCTGGGGAAAGTTGTACTTCCAGCATAAAAGTTCGGCTCTGTAGCTACAGCAGTAGTTCCCCCTCACTGTGCCACTCTAACCGCTGGTTGCTTATCGATAAATGACTATTGTGTTGGAGATAGTTTGTTAAAAGAATTCTAATTCATACCATAAATGTATTGGATGGACCTCCATTGGCTCTTTTATTGGATTAGGGACTCAGGAGGTTTTTTCCGGGTACTCCGGTTTCCTCCCACATCCCAAAAACATGCTAGGTTAATTGGCGAATCAAAATTGTCCATAGGTATGAACGTGAGTGTGAATGGTTGTTTGTCTATGTGTGCCCTGTGATTGGCTGGCCACCAGTCTGGGGTGTACCCCGCCTCTCGAAGACAGCCCGAAGACAGATGGTATTGGCTCCAGCATGTCCGCGACCCTTGTGAGGATACTAAGCGGTATAGAAAAAAGATGGAAAACTTATTCGTTCATTCATTCATTTTCTACTGCTTTTTCCTCACGAGGGTCGCGGGGTGCTGGAGCCTATCCCAGCTGTCTTCGGGCGAGAGGCTGGGTACACCCTGGACTGGTTGCCAGCCAATCACAGGGCACATATAGACAAACAACCATTCACACTCACATTCATACCTATGGACAATTTGGAGTCTCCAATTAACCTAGCATGTTTTTGGAATGTGGGAGGAAACCGCAGTACCCGGAGAAAACCCACGCATGCACAGGGAGAACATGCGAACTCCACACAGAGATGGCTGAGGGTGGAATTGAACCCTGGTCTCCTAGCTGTGAGGTCTGCGCGCTAACCACTCGACCGCCGTGCAGCCACAAAACCTTATTATTTAAAAAAAAAACGATCAGTACCGGGTCGGCAAGACAATAACAATAATCGGAAGACAAAAAATGTGGATTGGGACATCCCTAATTTCAGCCTTAAACCTGGATTGTGTCGCAAGGAGGATTTGGAGGGCTGTGTGTCAAAAATATAAATTTTTCTGCACCCTTTACACACAGGCACCGTTACCCCTCTGATACGCTGATAAGGGGGAACATTTCGAGTCAACTGGTTTCCAATACCAGTGAGACTGAAAAATGGTGGCAAGTTACGAGGGGCTTAACTTGAGGGAACAGTTTAGGGAACTTGAAATTTCCCATTGAGCAAGCAAATTTGTGAGCACACCTATCCAAAACCAGTGACCTATTTTCATCCATTTTTCTGGTGTGCCAACGTTTGTGTCCATATGGTGTGTTTATATGCCAACATAAAAGCACTACTTTAATCCTTCAGTGCCTTAATTACCCGAGCCTCGAGGTAGTTTTATAACACTTAAGTAGCTGTGTGTTGGTCAGGCCAAAGCTAATTGAGCAAGACAGTACCATGCAAACTTGGTGGCCTGCTTCACATCACAACCTGGAGGCTAAGGCAGATTAAACTTGTTGCAGAAAGAGCCTCAATCGTCACTGCGGGCCACATTTCAATGAAAATACTGCATCTCCTTATGAGCGTGTTATGTAAAGTGTAGATGTTATGTAATTGTAGAACGGTTTCATAAGACACAGACGCATGGTTATATACGGTAGTAGTCAACATTTACATTTTATATTTTACCGTGGCGTCCATCTGCTTGTCTGGCTTGTGATGCTCGAACACACTGCCTTCATTCATGAAAAACAATCATGACATGGAAAACACTTTTGAGTGCGCTGTTACATCATCAAGTACAATAGTGTTGAGAAGGCCATGAAAAATTCATGGACGCTCGTTGACAGTGGATTATTGCGGCTGGTTGGGATGTAACAACAAAGCCTGACTGGAACGAACCTCTTGACCCCTGATGAGTGTGTCCAGAATGGAACCTGCGCTTCCCTCATGCGAATAAAAGGCCCAGTCACAATTGGACTTAACGGCAAATCAGGTTGTTGGAGCTGCTCTATTGTATACTGTATTGCTTCATCTAATGCAGCGGTTCTCTTTTACAGTCCCATACCCCTTCAGACATTTTTCTTTGAAGCCATGTACCCCCTGAAAACACTGTTAGGGTGGAATCCTCACTCACAGTGACAGGTTTTCAGCACTGCACCGTGTGGGGATTGGAACATCAACGTAAATTGAATCTTCAAGATTAAACAAATTTAATACACAAAATAACCATCATACTTACTTATTTGTTGATACAAATAAGTATCAACTCAAATTTGTTGACACAGACCAAATACCTGCTTTGTTTTTTGTGTTTCATCTCCTTTCTGCTCTGTTCTCCTTGCACCGTGAGGCGTTTAGTTACATGTTGTATTCTGGACAAATCCAGACAAACTTTTCAGACTTTAATATTTTATCATACAGTATATTCGTTACGGGCTGCACGGTGGTCAAGTGGTTAGCGCGCAGACTTCACAGCTAGGAGACCCAAGTTCAATTCCACCCTCGGCCATCTCTGTGTGGAGTTTGCATGTTCTCCCCGTGCATGCGTGGGTTTTCTCCAGGTACTCCAGTTTCCACATTCCAAAAACATGCTAGGTTAATTGGCGACTCCAAATTGTCCATAGGTATGAATGTGAGTGTGAATGGTTGTTTGTCTATATGTGCCCTGTGATTGGCTGGCGACCAGTCCAGGGTGCCTCTCGCCCGAAGACAGCTGGGATAGGCTCCAGCACCCCCGCGACCCTCGTGAGGATAAGCGGTAGAAAATGAATGAATGAATGAGTATATTCGTTACATATTCATTCATTCATTTTCTACCGCTTATCTGTCTTCGGGCAGGGGTACACCATGGACTGGTCGCCAGCCAATCACTGCCTGTGTGCCTGTGATTAGTTGGAGTCACCAATTAACCGAGCATGTTTTTTGAATGTGGGAGGAAACCGGAGTACCCGGAGAAAACCCACGCATGCACGGGGAGAACATGCAAACTCCACAGAGATAACTCCAGAGAGATAACAGAGGGTGGAATTGAACTCGGGTCTCCTTGCTCTGAGGTCTGCGTGCTAACCACTAGATCGCCGTGCAGCTCGTTCCATATTATTATTTCTATTCTATCAAATAACCTGTGCTTTAAAACTTTTGAGCAACGCAATTCTCTAAAATCTAAAATCTCAAATTCTCTAAAATCTACCTGCCAGACGTACGGGATCGGTGGGGAGAACCTCCAAGGTTTGACGGAGAAGCTGCGAGCCGTGGCCCACAACCTCCAGATGGGCATCCAGGGCCGCTGGCGTCACCATGACGGGCATAGCGCCACCAAGCTGCCAACCAGTATTCTGCATGTTGTGGTAGATCTCATCTCCTCTGCCAAAGGGCTCTTCTCTTTACTGAACAGGTAGGTGAAGTGTTATCTAACTCATCCAGATGCTATTTTCACTCTATGCGGCCTTTTATAAAAATAGGAAGGATGTTATTTAACATTGTGGCCTTGAATGTGGGAATATTTGTTATTTTATTTGTCTATATGCCAGTGGAACTTCCAAAATCGAGCACACCGAGTCCTCTAAAGTAAAATCAAGTGCTTTTTTTTTGTGTTTTTGTGCATTTGAATTTTGGTTCCATAACCCCCCCAAGTTAAAATGAAAGTCTTAGTGTGTCCAACCTCAGTAGTGTTACTGATGTTTATATACAATAGATAGAAACATCAGTAACACTGCAACTGATTCTAATAAAAATTTTATGTGGCAAAAAGCTAATGACTAGCATGAACAAACAACACTGCATTGTATTTTTTTTACACATCTATATATATCACTTAAATCATTTCCTGAACAGTTAAAGATAAACAATTTAACAATGGAAGTCTTTGTAGTTTAAATGATTTTCTTATTGGAAGTCAACCAACATCACGGACCGGACTGTGTTCCAGTTTGGGAGGTTCCACTGTATTTAAATCCTGCTGTGTGGTACCATGACACGCCAGACTGACTCGTAGTGCAACTGAATGTGTGTTCAGGTATCAGTTCTCCCAGCTGAGCGGACACACCACAAGCAAGAAAATATTTGGCCACTGCAAAGAACTCGGGGAGATTGTGCAAAAGGTCGGTTTATTATTTATTTCTATTTTTAAATTAGGTCACTCAGCTCTTGCTTATCCAGCCTGTTAATCATTATATCCTCCAAAACAACATTTACATGCATATACTGTATAAAAATAGATATTGTCTTAAGAGGAACTTTTGGTAGTTTGGCTAGGAACTACAACCTATTGAAACTAAACAGGGGCTCTGATTCCCCTGTTTCAACCTGGCTTCTTTATCTCTGCATTCCTGGCATATTTGAAGGCGCTTGTACCTTGAAGACGAAAGAGGAGGGCTGGACAGTGGAAAAGGTGATTGTGTGTGTTTCCGAGGGGGAGAGACAAATGAAAGAGTAAAGGACCTTCATGGAATTGGGAAGCTTGACTGTGTACCTTAAAGAGGGAGCGAGGGACTTATTATTGACACAACCGGAGTCAAAAGAAGTAGGAGGAGGAAGCCTGAAGGAGGGATTACCTACTGGCTCTTGACTCCTCAGGGACTTTGTGTTATTGAAGAGAAGCAGCAGCAGCAGGGAGAGACTTTTAACAGGAAAAGTAGCGAAGTTCAACCTGACAGACGTGAGGACCTGACGAAAACAGTAAGAGAAAGACTATTTATGTGGACCGAGAACTTGTGGGTAGAAGGAACAGACCGTTTAGTGGAGTTTATATTTAGTTAGCACTTTATATCCAGATTTGGACTACAGCCTGACACAGCAGGTACTCTTACTACCTCTCCAAATCACATTACAGTAGATATGGTAGACAGACAGATAGAGTAGCTATATTGGTAGAGAGATCAACAGAACATATTAGAAACATAATAGATACTGTACATAGATATAATTGATATAGTAAATAGACAAAATAAATAGATACAGGGTTTTCCACTACATGTAATTGATTGTGGCGGTGCACCACTACCAAATAAAGCCGCCATAACTTAAAAATGAGGGGTGTTTTTAAACTTGAAAACAATTTTAAGTACTACATTTTGTGCATTTTAAGCAATGTAGATACATATATAAACTGATTTTCTACGCACATATTTGACCACTATTAATATTATCTTAGCGCGCAGGCCTCACAGCTAGGAGACCCGAGTGCGATTCCACCCTCTGCCTTCTCTGTGTGGAGTTTGCATGTTCTCTCTGTGCATGTGTGGGTTTTCTGTTCCAAAAACATGCTAGGTTAATTGACGACTCCAAATTGTCCATAGGTATGAATGTGAGTGTGAATGGTTGTTTGTCTATATGTGCCCTGTGATTGGCTGGCGACCAGTCCAGGGTGTACCCCGCCTCTCCCCCCAAGACAGCTGGGATAGGCTCCAGCACACACGTGAGCCTCGTGAGGATAAGCGGTAGAAAATGAATGAATGAATTAATTAATGTGCGACTGTCAATGAATAACTCCTTGACTTAAGTTACCTTATGAAAGCTAGGAAGTTGTATTATGAACTGTCCGTATTGTTTTCCTTTCATCAAAGTCTCCTTTGATGTTGTGTTAAAAACACTTACTTAAGAAAAGGTCTTGTACTGTATTGTGTGCACTTCACAGCTGGGATAGGCTCCAGCACCCCTGCAACCGTCGTGAGGATAAGTGGTCGAAAATTAATGACTGAATGAATATTGACCACTATTAGTTTGCAAACTATTTAAAATATCAGAAAAGTGTTTCACTGCACTTTATTTTGATAAGCATGCACCGGAATGTCTTATCTGCGTGACAGGTCTTATGTTTACTTTCACTTTGTTTCTTGTTAATGGGAGAAGGAACAATAGCCCTTAAAATGTGTAGTCAATTGATGACAACTAAGCCTATCTATGCCAGCGTGTGTGATCGCTCACGTTTCACTCTCATTCCACTTTCTGGCACGTCTTGTTTACATACATGAGTGGCGGCAAAAAAAATGTGGCAAAAAAAAAAAAATAGGTCCCCTTTAAGCAATCTAACATGGCTCCAGAATTGCTTGGGAGAGACATTCAATCACCTTAGTACTTTTTAAAAACTAAAGCAGTCTTGTTGGTCCGCTGGATCGACCACCGATTAGTATTGGTCATAATTATTGGCACCCATAATACATGTGTACATTTGCATTTTGTCAAACAGGTAGACCTCAGATTGGGGAAAATTTAGAGTTAGCAACATGGTTTTGTTGCTAAACAAAAATGTTCTTACATCAATAGTTGTATATATAATGGCTGTATATTTGTGGTTAGACAGGTTTTATTCAATGATATTGATGAGTCGCTATTAAAATCTGGATGTTATTGTGTTCACCAACCGTTTGTCCTTGCTGATTCATTGGTTTCATTCTGCTTCCATCAGCTGTGAGCATGATGATGCAGCTGTGAAGGCATGTCAAAAATAGGAGCAGCTATGAGTTGGTGTACAGGAACAACCACAGTCAAAAATGTGGCATAAGAGAGCGATGTAGCTGACTCAGAGGATGTTTTCCTTACGTATGTTTGAAGCAGACTACAAGTAAAGGACCGGTGAGCTCAGTGCTTCTTGATAAGTCACTGTATGAAGTGGATGATAAGGGCGGCCTATTGTTCTGTGCCAACTCACTTCCTGTTTTGGATTCTTGTGAATGTGTTTGTAGGTAATGAGTATGCCCTAAAACATTTGTTACACTTCCCTTTTTTTAAGTGATTGGACAATGAACAGCAGTTCAATTCCACCTTCTGCCTTTTCTGTGTGCAGTTTGCATGTTCTCCCTGTGCATGCGTGGGTTTTCTCCAGGGACTCCGGCTTCCTCCCACATTCCAAAAACATGCTAGGTTAATTGGCGACTCCAAATTGTCCATAGGTATGAATGTGAGTGTGAATGGTTGTTTGTCTGCCCTGTGATTGGCTGGCCACCAGTCCAGGGTGTACCCTGCTTCTCGCCTGAAGACAGCTGGGATAGGCTCCAGCACCCCCGCAACCCTGACGATAAGCGGTAGTAAATTAATGAATGAATGAATTTTAGTCATATGTTTATGATGGATTAGTAGAGTCATACTTTTTTGTGTTTTATGTGTAACCTCCTCGGTTGGACACAAGACATTATGAAGTTACTCCTCTGATCGTGCTTGTGTTTTGGTATCCTTTTTAAAATGGTTGATGGCGCCCTAAAGCTGGTTAGCTTCTTCTATTGTTTATTGGCAGTTAGCAAGCAGCTCACACGGTTAGCTAGTCTGCTCACAACCATTGACCACTAATGGCACGAAGGAAATTGATTGACAATTGTCTATAGCCAATCAGGATTCAGAACACCAAAAATCAGTGAAACAGCGATTAAAAAAAATAATAATAAAAACAGCGAGTCCGTGGAATGTGAAAAGCGATATAGTGAAGGAACACTGTACAACCACTGTAAGAAATGAATTTTATTTTCAATACAGAGTAATGATTATTACTAATGTTGATTTTTAATGTTGATTTACACTGTAGTGCTAACAAGCAAGATTTTGGTTCAGAATTCCTGTTTTTCAACAGTTGGTTTGGTAATCATTCATTCATTAATAGACTGATTGTTTAAAAGCAGTATTCGCAGCACAGTAGACTTGTGTGTAGCCATAAATTTTTTTTGCCTCAAGCATCAATAAAATTTATAAAAAAAAAAAAAAATGATGCCACGCTCACAGCTGTTAATCAGTCAGCTATAAGGTCATAGTGACGAACAGAAGACAACTTAGTTGGACTTAGCGTCCTTGAAGCTGTCATCACTGCATAATAACAACCGTATGCAGCGCGTTCATTCGCACACGCTTATAGAATGTCCTTTGTGAGCAAGTCACATTTACAGCTCGCATGTGTTCCTATAGTGTTGCTAATGCGTCAGCAGCAAGCAGAGCACATTGATCAGTCACGGCTGCTTCTCATGCACATGCTTGCACTGTGAAAGAAAGGACTCTTATTTCCTGTTTGGTCGGCCTGAGGGCGGCCATGCTAGGAAGTCAGCTGGTGTTGCGTGAAGGCTTCAACCACTGGACTCGTCAGTGTGCTTGTAAGTTGCTCAGCCAGCAAAGATGCATTAAGGAGACTGTGGCGGGTGTGTGACCTTTGAACCTGGATAATTTGCAAAGGTGAATCTGGAGGTTTTACCTTAAGGTATGTAAATTTGATGGTCAGCTGTATGAGCTTTAAAGTCAACAGATTTAGTCATATTACATAACATTTTTCATGTATTTGGTTATATTTTATGTATAAATGTCCAATAATTTTACTGTAAAACTAACTGTAATTTGGAGAAAACTGACATTTAAAAAAAAGCTTAATTATGTTTTTAGATTGGTTATAGTTTGATAGTACAATTTGTGAAGAAAGCCCTTTTTTGAGAAGTTATAAAAATAATACTGTATGTACCGTAAACCAAACCTCATAACTGTCCGAATTATCACATAATGTTATTTTGTATTTGTGTATTTAAAAAATTTCCACATAGGCCAACATATAGAAAAATTGATATGAAAGCTGTTTTTATATTTTTCACCATGGAATTAATAAAAAATGCTAAAATCAGGCCGCAAGGTGACCGATTGGTTAGTATGTTGCCACACAGGAGATCGGCAATACCTGGGTTCGAATCTAAGCTTGGGCATTTCTGTGTGGAGTTTGCATGTTCTCCCCATGAGTGTGTGTGTGTTTTCTCCGGGTACTCCGGTTTCCTCCCACATTCCAAAAACATGCTAGGTTAATTGGTGACTCCAAATTGTCCATAGGTATGAATGTGAGTGTGAATGGTTGTTTGTCTATATGTGCCCTGTAATTGGCTGGCGACCAGTCAAGGGTGTACCCCGCCTCTCTCACGAAGACAGTTGGCGACCAGTCCAGCCAATCTTGCGGAATGCTTCCGGCGGCCGCAATGGATTCAGTGTGAGCCCGGGGTACAGGTGTTTAATTCACTTGTAGATTGTGCCATGGGCCAATAAAGAATGAGCTGCATGCCACAAATGGCCCCTGAACCGAACTGTGGACACCCACGCCTGAGATGTGAATTATTTGTGTGTAACAGGTCAAATTCACAGGTTAAGAGTGGGAGAATTAAAGAGGTTTGTCAGACTGGTATTGAAAAACGAGAAGCTGAAAGAAGCAGGGATCTTTTTATAGCCAGCTTTTGACCTGCTGGCAAACAGAAAATATTTTATGAATGTAAACTTGCACCCACTGATACAACCTTGCAGCTTTGTGCAGCTTTAAATGTTCAATACAGTTTTTTGTTTTTGTTTATCCATGTGTGCTTGACTACCGT
The DNA here is from genome assembly GCF_030265055.1 of Doryrhamphus excisus. NCBI lineage: Eukaryota > Metazoa > Chordata > Actinopteri > Syngnathiformes > Syngnathidae > Doryrhamphus > Doryrhamphus excisus. Next base: position 9,001,599 of record NC_080478.1, read on the forward strand.
GTTGTTGTATTTATTTATTATTTTTTTATGCCAGAACGTGACTCCCACATAATAGCTTATCTTTGTTGCCGTGACAACCATGGAGAGATCAGCTTCGGGAGGGCAAAGAAGCGCACACAATACAGTACAAGACCTTCTCTTTTTGTTGGCGACATAGTAGGTGCTTTTAACACAACATCAGAGGAGACTTTGATGAAAGGAAAACAATACGGACAGTTCATAATACAACTTTCTAGCTTTCATAAGGCATCTTAAGTCAAGGAGTTATTCATTGACAGTTGCCTGGTTTGTTCATCAAAGAAAAATAAGAAAAAACATTGGGAAGTCATTTCAGTACGCACATTAATTAATTAATTCATTCATTTTCTACCACTTATCCTCACTAGGTTCGCAGGGGTGCTGGAACCTATCCCAGCTGTCTTCGGGCGAGCGGCGGGATACACCCTGGACTGGTCGCCAGCCAATCACAGGATATATACATAGACAAACAACCATTCACACTCACATTGATACCTATGGACAATTTGGAGTCACCAATTAACCTAGCATGTTTTTGGAATGTGGGAGGAAACCGGAGTACCTGGAGAAAACCCACGCTTTCACAGGGAGAACATGCAAACTCTACACAGAGATGCCCGGGGGTGGAATCAAACTGGAGTCTCCAAGCTGTGTGGTCTGAGTGCTAACCACTTGGCCGATAATAGAGTTATCTACAAAATTAACCATTACTAAGTTAATCATAATGTTAATTAGTTTACATATTAATTATTTTAATTATTAATTATTTAAAATTTTGTTGTGTTAAAAAAATTTACGAATATCACTCTCTCGCCTTATTGTGTTTTTTCAAAAATTGATTAATTAATAACTGATTGCTGTTTCGAGGTTGACTATGGCCTACGATTAGTTGATAACCCTACATCGAGTGATACGACGTAGTGTTCTGATCACTAGGGGTCAGTAATCTTACATTGACGAGACATCACCTGTGCACTGCATGAAATTAGCGATGTCCGACATGATAGTTTGCCTCCCATTTTGTGTGGAAGCGGTATAGTTTTGGCTTCACACTTTAACTTAATTTCTTTTAACTTCTTACTTCCCCACTTCGTATGGAAGTGTCTTTTAAACGGATAGTTCTGATTTTTTTTTCATGAACTAGTATGACCCAATCAGCAGTGTACTGCAGCAACAGTGACTCCAGAACAAATCAATTGGAGGCTAATTAGCTAGCTCGGTAGCTATGAGCAGAAACCACCTTTTATGTCCCATTGCAGAAGTTCTTGTACTCTTTTTGGAGTTCAAGCCCTGATGTGTGTCAAATGGCTGCAGTTTGTATCACAATGAGAATGAAAAGAATATATTGCAAATGTTGAATATGCTGCAGGGTCTCACATCTCTTGGTCACTGGTGTGTGAGAACTTTCTTATTCGGTCAACCTGTGGCCATAGCGGCGTACAGTCGTGTCATTTCCTGTTGTGGTGGCTAAGAAAAGCAAAGTAGTCTCCACTGAGAAAGTAAAGATGCATGTGAATTTTCTGTCATATGTCAAGAAGAAGGTGGCACTTGTTGTAGCGGATTGAATTATATTGATCCCTTGGACTTGGACCTGTGCCCTCATGGAAATTAAAGTCCAAGAAGCAGCAACACAGTATGCCGTACACAAGACATCAATAGCAATAACAAAGTATGCAGAGTATTGCACATTGTCCAGTTTAAAAATATGCATGTATATTTGAACTATTTTAGTGGTGTGTTGACCATGGTGCACTTGTAAATCTATCCTTAGAGTTGCATCTTGTGTTGTGTAAACATCCTCCCCCTTCTGTTTTGGGTCCAGTCTACACGCGCTTTTTTAAAGGATACAGCGGCTATGGTAAATAATAGTCCATCTGAAATGTTTTTTATTTTGATCTAAATCATACCACATTTTGGATCAAACATGGTGGTTTTATGACTTATTTATTTAACCCAAGGCTAACCCCAGGCTAATGAAAGGAAGCAGTGCTCTTCTCACTGCATTTTAATAATACATTTTATTTATAGAATGCCTTTCAGGGTACTGAAATGTGCTTTTAAAACAACCATTTCTGTTATTATTATTAGTAGCATAGCTAATACTAATCATTTGTTAATTAAAATGACACTTCACCTCTGAAATAGCATCCTACATATCTACCATATTCATCAATATAGATTGAGAGAATTGCTTGTTTTTTTTTTCCCTGGTCATGTTACATCATTGCAGGGTGCACGGTAGCCGAGTGATTAGCATGTTGGCCACACAGGAGTTCGGGAATCTCCTGATCTTTGAATCTCCGCTTGGGCATCTGTGTGTGGAGTTTGCATATTTTTCCATGCATGTGGGGGTTTTATCCAGGTACTCCGTTACCTACCACTTTCCAAAAACATGCATGTTAGGTTAATTGGTATGAATGTCAGTGTGAATGGTTTGTCTATGTATATGTGCCTCTCGCCCAAAGACAGCTGGGATAGGCTCCATCATACCCGCAACCCTAGTGAGGATAAGCGGCTTAGGAAAAGCATGGATGGATTTCACATGACTGCACGTGTTGCTAGGCAGAGTTCATATTTTCTTTCACCCAGACAGAAATGTTTCCAGAATTGTTCTCCAAGTTGGCATGATAACACTTGGTTTGGATTGTCACTGGACGTCTCTATTGGCCACGGACCAGTACACCACCAGGGCCAGTTACCGGTACTCACCATAGAAGTTCTGTACTGTCTGTAAATAAAAAAAAATAATACTAATTTTCCCCAGCTGTATATACTGTATGGCTGCACGAGTGGTTAGCACGCAGGCCTCACAGCTAGGAGACATGAGTTCAATTCCACCCTCAGCCATCTCTGTGTGGAGTTTGCAGGTTCTCCCCGTGCATGTGTGGGTTTTCTCCGGGTACTCCGGTTTCCTCCCACATTCCAAAAACATGCTAGGTTAATTGGCGACTCCAAATTGTCCATAGGCATGAATGTGAGTGTGAATGGTTGTTTGTCTACATGGGATTGGCTGGCGACCAGTCCAGAGTGTACCCCGCCTCACGCCCGAAGACAGCTGGGATAGGCTCCAGCACCCCCGCGACCCTCGTGAGGAAAAGCGGTAGAAAATGAATGAATGAATGAATGAATGTATATATATACTGTAGGGCTGCACAAGTGGTTAGTACGCAGGCCTCACAGCTAGGAGACTCAAGTTTGATTCCACCCTCAGCCATCTCCGTGTGGAGTTTGCATGTTCTCCCCGTGCATGTGTGGGTTTTCTCCAGGTACTCCGGTTTCCTCCCACATTCCAAAAACATGCTAGGTTAATTGGCGACTCCAAATTGTCCATAGGTATGAATGTGAGTGTGAATGGTTGTTTGTCTACATGTGATTGGCTGGCGACCAGTCCAGGGTGTACCCCGCCTCTTGCCTGAAGACAGCTGGGATAGGCTCCAGCACCCCCGCGACCCTCTTGAGGATAAGTGGTAGAAAATGAATGAATATTTTCCCCCACTGTATATACTGTATATATTTTTATTTGAGACTGAGTGACTTAGTGTAATGTGATAAAAAAAACAATCTAATTGATTGGTGCTGTGATGTGGAAATAGGAGGTGAATTTTCAGTCAGCTTGTTCCATTTCCGCAAAACCTCATCAATCAATATCATTATCAATAACACTGAGCAGTATACTCATGGGACATTTTTTCCCCACCAGAAAAACACATCTGTCTACGAGAAGGAGAAGGATATCATCTCTGTGGTAAGTCTCATCTCATCTCTATTATCCTTGATTACTGTGGGGTGTTTGGTCCTCATTCCAGTGTTCTCTTCTTTCTTTCTGCCATTACAAGTGTCGTCAGTTGGTGGTGGTTTGCGACGAGATCCTGACCTGCAGCTCGGAGACTCTCCTCACCAACACTCCTGAGCTAGAGAGCGTGGATCTTGTACCTGTGTCACCTGGAGAACATCTGGTAATGTATTATTACATTCTGATGATGATATTCCACTCACTGACCTTCATTGACGCACAACTTTTTCTGTGCCTTTCAGTATTTTTGTATTTTCATCATGGTTTGCGTCATCGTTTGCGTCCGCTCATCACTTCTTTCACAAACTCAAGGTTCTTTATTCCTTATGAAACCTCATGATAATACTGTTCTCTTGGCCTTCCTGTTTTTCATTGAATCTTTTTCTACTTTTTAGTGTTGCCTTTAATTCCAACAAGCACTTCTTTCTTCCCTCTTTTGCAAACTCATCCCCTTAAGATAATAAGCTCTCCTGCTGCATGATAATACAATCGAGTCATCGCTGACTAAAAAGTCAAAGTTATGATGAGGTTAAAGTCATATTATTATAATATTAAAAAAGAAATGTTAAAAAGATTATTTCAGAAGAATGTTAATTTTTTTCTTTTTTGGAAAAAAAAAACAGTAAAAATTGAGGGGGGGGGGGTGTTGGAAAAGACTAAAGTAGGAAATGATGAGTTGGACAATATCGTTTTTTGGCAAAAAAAAGCCAATATGAGACATCCCTCGATACCAATAATATACTTTTTAACCTACTGTATATAACAAAGCTGTGATGCAGTTTTTTATATTCAAATATATTTAACGTCTCAGCATGTCTACATGTGTTTACTAAATATTGCCCTTGTATCCTTTCATTTTTCACGATGTGGCTCAAAAGTTTGGACACCCCTGTGATAGAGGCTAAATAAAAATGCCTAAAAGTTAACAACATAAAAGTATTGTTATGGCACAAATTTAGCTAGAGCTGCTATATCATATTACTGTTTTGTTTGCTATATTGTAGTATTGTAAGTAGTGTATATATTGCAATGTAACGTATTCATTTGCATGAAATCAATTCTTATGAGAAGTAATGTGTACTTGTACCTGAGCTGATATTTGGATATGGTCAACATTTGAAGAAAACATTTAAGGCTACGTCAATGTAAAGTACATGATCGATCACTTTTGTCGACATAAAATAATTGCGTGCCAAAGAACGTCACTTACCCTTTGAGGAGCACTGGAAGCTAAGTTAATGAAAGCAGAGGTGGAATAATTATCCAAAGCATTTAATAAAAATGTCTGTATCAATAGTTAATAAGCACATTCCCAATGTATCACTATATTGTCTTACTTTACTTTACATTATCTACGACTATGGTTGTCTTCCATTTAAACCCACAGCACATTCAGCTTATTTCCACTGGGTGTTTAACACAGAATGAGAAAAATAATTATTTCCCTTCCTCCTCTGCAGTCTTTTAAATGACAATAGAAATACTGTCATTACTCATAACAATAAATATTGAATGTATTTGATTTGAAGATAAGACACAGTTTTGCAGGATTTTAAGGGATATGGTAGTGTGTGCATCACGACAGCCTGGTCTGGATTGTGTTGCTGTGTGAAACATATTGATTGTGTCTCCTGGGTGAGATTAGTTTGCTCTTATGGCTGAAAATAATTAATCAGGGCAGGCTAATGACTAATTAGAGACCCAGCCGCCAATCCATTCGGAGACAGTCATCAATATTTCAGACAATGTTGACAGAATGATGCTATGCTATTGCACTGATTAAATACACCACTATCTTTGTTTAGCAGTCTAAACTGTATTATTTTCTCCTCCATTGTCTTTTGCATTAGGGCATTGAGATAACATCCATTGGATCCAGCAGCCACTATGTGACTGGAACTGCAACAGAGGTCAGATTGTTATAATGACGCTAAAAACTGCATGAACTGATGGTGTTGATGGACTCTGGTGTGAATTTGAATGAGAGAAGCTACACAGGGTAGTCAACATGTGGCCTGCGGGTTGTGTGGCACCGCTAAATATGATAACTCCTACCCCTGCTTTACATAATGAAAAAAAATGTTATATACGTATATTTTTTGTCTTTTTATGTCCAGATGGCCATCTGTACTTTAATAAAATATTCTCCCAATTAAATCTATATGAAGCCAATTAAATATACAGTAGTCCTTAATTTCATTATCAAAATGAGGTCAATATGAAGCCAATTAAGTACATATTTTAATTATATCAAAATTAAATGCATACAACATTAATTAAATAAATAATTGTATTCAAGAACATATTTCAAAGATTAATTATTTGTTGAGCATCCGTCCAACCATTTTCTATTCCGCTCATGGAGCTATGCCGGAGCCTATCCCATTTGATTTCAGACGAGGTCTTCTCGCCCGAAGACACGCCCGCGACCCTCATTTAAGTACATTTAAACACTGTATGGTTTTTTAAATCAGGTCTTATTTGTTAATTGTTTATGTCTTCTGAAACGAGAAACAAAGAAAGCCTTGTGCTGAACATATTTGAGTTTTATAAATATCCTATTCAGGGCTGCATGTGCCAAATATTCCACTCCTGTACAGTATCTGAAACTTTTAGTACTGTGGTTTCGTCCTCTTTTGACATATCCACCATAAGGCGCAATTAATTATTAGGCGCAGTCTCAATTAGGGGGTCTATTTCTGTACTTAACACATACTAACACATACATACATAAGACACACCGTATTGGAAGGCGCATGCTAAAACATATGGTTGAAGCTCCGAAGAACGGGAGTCTTAGGCGGAGTGTCGAATGCAAGCGCAACCTTTTATTATTGGATGTACGCACTGTATGCACTACACGTTCTACAACAAAAAGGCATTTGTTTTCAGAGCAAGCCAAAGCTAATTAAGGAATGGGGGATGGATGATTAGCTGGTGTGAGAACAGCATCTTGGTCAAAAATGATTTGTTCACATTTTCTACATTGGCGAGGTGAATGTACAAGAATGCAGTCTAAAACAGCGTCTCAATTTGATTTGACTGAAGCTCATCTGTGAGGCACTATATGGTGATATTATTGTATTAATTTATTTTTATGAGTCACGTTATATAACAGCATCTTTTCAACAGTCTCCTCTTATGTATATTTTTTGTTTTTTAGCCATCCAGTGATGTCGCAAAGATCCTGGCAGGAGATGAAGTGATCAAAGTCAACAACCAGATAGTGGTGAGCCTTCTTGCCTATTTTACCTAAAGGAAAGTAGAAACAATCTGTTGCCATCATCCAACTTTCACTCTCCTCTCTCTACTCTACTCTCCTATAGTCTCAGGGTGGGGGATGTACAAAAGGAAATAACTTCCAGGATCTCTAATTTTTGTGATTCATTTACAAAACGTTCATATCCAGCAACTGTGGCTGTGGGCAACCTCCTGATTTAGTTTTTTAGTTTTAACTCCATCTTATGTTGTCAGCATTCAGTAGCTTTATCTACCTCTGCATGTGCTTTAAAATGTTGAGAGTTCACAATAAACTGATCAGCGATATCAATGCTGACTGAGACTGCTCCTTACAACATTGCAGGTAGTACAACATTGCTTCCGTTGCTGCTGTGTTGTTTTAATATACTTATCAATAAATTACCATGTTACATGATACATTTTCACTTTCTCGTGCACTCCAAAACATCAGGGTGAGTGAAAGAACAGAAGAACATGTGAAGGAAATATAAAATGCATTTATAAAATGATTACCATAAATTCCTGCCCGTATGATGCACCCACTAAATTTAGAGCCATGTCATAAAATTGCATTATTAAGGGCATATTGTGGCGCCACAAGTCTGTGAGGACCAGTCAGCTGTTTATTTGACAGTAGCCGATCATGAGCTATGAAAAAACTCACAACGAGCTTGTCGACCCATTGGAAATTGCAGGAGGTCATTAATCAATGTACTGTAAGGGTCAGACTCACTGTGTCATCTTACAAAGCATACTAAACTCATCACACCGCAACTTAACTCCCCAAAGGTATACCTAATACAAGTTAAAAAAAAAAAACATAGTAAAGTTTTCCCATAAAAATTATATTTCCGTAATGCATTTTGTTTTAGCATTTAATTGGCTGCCTCGATCTGTCAGACAGAGGAACCCATGTGGAGGCTGACATCCACATCGCCCCAGTGAATGTGTTTCTCAGATGCAGTGCATTATGAGCAAACTTTTTTTTCCATTTTAAGATTGTATTGGTATATTGGTATTGGTATGTTTGTGTATATATAGGTATACCTTTTGAGTGTTAAGTTGCTGTGTGATGACTCAAGCGTGTTATATTGTTCTACTGGTATATATATTGACCATCTGTGATTTTTCCAGTGGGTTGTAGGTGCACTGATATCTCGTGATGGGCTCCTGCCAAAGAAAGCACTACAGTTTCTTCACTGACTCTTGAGTGGCACAGTATTTAATCAATGAGTGGTAGTTTTGAAGTAAAGGAAATGACACAAGATTAGAATTCAGCTGTAAATTAGCTGTATAAGACACAGAGTTCAACGTTTATGTAAAAAGTAGCGGCTTATAGACTGGAATTTATGGTAAATACATTAATTGAATGACACAGTAATAGAATAGTATAATATACTGTTATCCCTGTGGTTGTCTTACCCTCTTAAAATAGTCTAGACAGGCTAGTCTTCCTCTAGTATTCATTAGCATTCAATAATTTTTATCCTTATTGATGGTCACAACAGTTGAGAGATTGTTGCCAATATTGGTGGGTGCTTCTCCACTATGTGCTTTTTGTGGAATTTTCTTATTTTTACTTTCTTACTTACTTTCAAATTACTTTCATCACTTTTGTGATAGCTTTCCTGTTCTTTAGCATGGCTGCTTGGGAGGCATAGCTCCATATAAAACTGACAGCTGTACAGCAACAACTATTACAATTAGGAGACTTTAGGAGACAATTAGAAGCTGCCTTCTTTAGCTGGCAGCCTATTGATGCATCTTTGCAGTCACAAGTAAGAATAACCTCATTTCTTGATGCCTTAGGTTGGCTGGAGCAGAGCTAACCTTGTGAAGAAGTTACGGGAGAACCCCAGCGGGGTCACGTTGGTCCTGAGGAAGTCTTCTGGGTCACTGACCCGCCGAGGTCCAGTACAGCAGATCCCCACTGCGCAGGTCATTCAAGGATTCATTCTGTCATATTACTCGATTCTGTTGCAAATACCAAAATCTAGTTTATGCCGTAGGGTGGGAAAACACAGAAAGAGCACTTTAGTCACTTTTAATCAAAACATTCCATCTTTGAGGCAGGCTTGTGCACGTGTTGTGATTTATGAATGAATGGATTGCATAAATAGATGGATGGAACATCCACTCACAACTCACATGTCCACGTCTTGTGGAATAGGAGGAGGAGGACGACGATAAAGACGAGAGTTCGGAGGAAGAAGAGGAGACAGACGACAATCCCAGACACTCCATATTTGAGCGAGTAGCAGCTTCCGTCAGGTCCCTATCTTTCAGGTCAGAACTACTAATTTTTGTATTTAATTCACCAATTTTGTAGTTAATATAGTTACTAGTTAGTTACTATAGCAGATACCAGTTATAGTAACTAGCTAGCTAAATACTAATCGCTAATGAACCAATGACCTATAACTAATTGACTTTCATCTACCAGTTTTACTAATTAGCTAGCTACCTTGGTAACTAACTTACTAACTAACCAACTAATAACTTTTTCATATAGCTGGCATTTATCTATAACTATAACTATGCTTGCTAATTACCACTACTAATTGATATCGCTAATGAACCTACAAGTTGTACTCGCTAGCTAGCTAACTAACTGTCCAAGCTATATAGCGAATGAACCAATAACCTGCAACAAACTGACCAATTCTGTTTCCTAGCTACTATTATACTATTACTACCTAATACAGATGTATGTTGCTTATGAATCAGTGGCCTATAACTGACTGAATGTGCTTTCAAACCGACTAGTTGTGCTAGCTAGCTAGGTAATTAATTCGCTAACAACTTATTGATATAGCTAATGAGTCATTTACCTACACAACTGATGAACTAAGCTCGCGAGCTACTAGGTTTATGAAACAAAATGTCATAGCTGTACTACAACAAACAAACAAACAACTACAGCTCACTAGAACTAATTCATTTATGTTACTTTGGTAGCAAGGGGTAATACCATGTAGTTTTACCTAATAAACTGAAGCAAAATCACCATTGTTGAGGAACTACAACGCTCTGTAGTCACTTAACCAATTTCTTACATGAATGACTATCTCTGCTTTATAGCTAGAAGACATATGCTATGAGACGAAGAAAACAATAACATTGTTTTAACTAGCTAACGTAGGTTAGGTAGCTAACCCTGCCTTGCTAACTTGCTTGCTACTATAAATTTGAATGCCAGTGGATGAAGTAACTCTGCTAGCTTGTTTATAAATGTTTGCTACTGTACACTTATACAGCATGGAACCTCCCACCAATATTTAGGCCTCACTAATCTGTCAGTTCCCAGTGGGTTTTTGGAATCGAGTAAGAGTGTGAGAATGCTGTAAATTCCAGTCTGTAAACCCGTGGCCCACTACTGACGGGAAATGGGAAGATGTGAAGAAATCAGTGGACAGATAAATAGGGGAGGGTGCTTGTGATATATGTAGATTCCAACAAGCAGGGAAAAGAAATGTGGTGGAAAGGGATTGATTTAGGGGGTTTAAGGAGACAGTGGGAGGTGATGGAGAACAGATGGTCTTAGATAAATGAATGGAGTAGGTGGGAATGAACCATCTCGTTAGCCTCGAACACAGAAACCTCGGAGGAAAATAGGCTAACTTTACTGGTAAACAAAGCTGTTAAGGCCAGTTCCTTCATTTGCCAGGAGAGCTGTTCAAGGTCCCGAAGTGACTGACGAGCCTATGGGACAGGAGGAGTCTGATCTGTCTGCAGACAAGGAGGTTGAAGAGAGGCTCACATCATATCAAGACCAACAAGGAGAATCATCACTACTATCAGCCTCTGGTAAGAAGACACTATGAACCCTCAAGTTGTCTTTTCTTCTATTTGATTCCTGTGAATTTCTTCTGCTGTCATCCCAGTAGGCCACAAAAAATCTAAAGAATATCGAAAGAGAATCCATAGTTACTTGGTTTTTGTGTATTTTAGGAGAGTTTTATAGTTTGGCTGGTTCAAGACTTTCGCCGGGGCTCAACAGAAGAAGAGCCCGTACGCCCTCGCCCAGAAGCATTTCACCCTACGGATTCTTTGGAAATTCTTCATCGCTAGACATCCGCCAAGACCGAGCAAGCGTCTGTTCCTGTCCTGAAATGGTGGGCCACACGGTAAGAAGAAAATGTTTACGAAGAACGTTAGCCAGTCGAAGATCAGATGCTAAGTGACGAATTTCTTGTGTCTCTCTCAGGGAAATAAAGACACAAAGAAGACTTCTACGAAAGGTGCGTCCTGACAGGATGAACAGTGTACTTCTGGTAGATTAGACCACTCTAACTGATGGTTCCATCTTGTTTCAGGGATGTCGACGGCTCTCAGTCGACGTCGCGTGTCTTGCCGCGAGCTGGTACTCCCCGACTGCGATGGCTGGCTGTGGAAGAAGAGAAGGGAGAGTAGCGTCTTCATCGCTCAGAAGTGGCAACGCTTCTGGTTCGTCCTCAAGGGCCCGTGCCTTTACTGGTACACCAGTCAACAGGTGGGTATCAACAATGCCAAATTCACAGTTGGGGAAAACAGTGTTTTTTTTCCATAGAAAGTAGCTTAAAAATATTTTATTTGGGGGAGTCAAGAGATATCTACATGCAAATCAACAGTCAGCACCAAATAACTATATAGTACATCCTTAACAACATATATCCTTAAATAGAATAAAATAAATGAAAATGTGATGTAAACAAAGCAAACATTCATCCATTTCCTTTGCATGTTTCTTCAGGATGAGAAAGCCGAGGGTTTGGTCAACATTGCCAGTTACAGCATAGAGGGCGCTGGCGAGCACAAGAGAAAATAGTAAGTGTCTATGTGTTTGTGTTTTTATGCATGTTTAATACTTTTATTTTACTTTTATTCTTCCTAATGTTTTCTAATAACTTTTTTCTTTTTTTTTTTTACCTCCGCCAAAGTGTGTTCAAAATGCGGCACCAACGATTTCACAACTTTTTTTTTGCCGCCGACAACGTCAGCGACATGAGCAAGTAAGCATAACCAAAGAATTTATTTATCTACTAGGACAATAAAGTCACTGATTCTAAAACAAGGGTGTCCAAAGGTGTCCATTTGCAGACGACGGCAATTTTTTAAAAATTGGTCTACAGTATTACAATATTAAATGTTAATTAGATGTTAAATGTATAATTAGATGTTTTTTTTAAGTGTGAAAAACATCTAAAAAAAATAAGAAATCTGATCAAACACTGTTTTACACCACAATATTTGAAATATTCAAGTAGATGATGTAAAATGAAATATGTATTTTCTAAAGGCACAATATTATGAGAAACAACATCACAACGGATGAAGTTTTTGAAATTTTGGAAAATTAGGTTGGGGAAAAATTATATTAGCAGAACAAAGTTATAACATTACCACAAAAAAGTTGTTGTCTTATGGGAAACAACATTTTACATCAATAAAGTAATAATATTCTGAAGATTTTTTTTTTTTCTCAAAGCATAAAGTTGAAATGGTTAACAAAAGCTATAATAAATAAAAGTTTGGACACCCCTGCTCTATAATGTATATTATTTATAGGACTTAAGTCAAACCTGAACAGCTGTTGGTGTACACTGCCCCCTGCTGTTTATTCCACACATGACGCCTTACATTAATCATAAAATCCCACCATCAATGACAACTTTAAATCAACATGTTACTGTGTTTAGGTGGATTAACTCCCTCATCACAGCCATACAGAAGCACAAGACACTCAACCCAAGTCCAGATAGTGAAGAAGGTACTCTCACATTACATTTTTGGGCTGCATGGTGATCGAGTGGTTAGCGCACAGACCTCACAGCTAGGAGACCAGGGTTCAATTCCACCCTCAGCCATCTCTGTGTGGAGTTTGCATGTTCTCCCCGTGCATGCGTGGGTTTTGTCCGGGTACTCCGGTTTCCTCCCACATTCCAAAAACATGCTAGGTTAATTGGCGACTCCAAATTGTCCATAGGTATGAATGTGAGTGTGAATGGTTGTTTGTGCCCTGTGATTGGCTGGCGACCAGTCCAGGGTGTATCTCGCCCGAAGACAGCTGGGATAGGCTCCAGCACCCCAGAATGAATGAATGAATGAATTGTTCTATTATTGTTCTAGTCGCTTGATATACTGTATGTCAATATTATCCATTACTTCCCACAGCTTGCTTGTTTAAGGAAACACATACTGTAGTATAGCCTAATGAGATGGGTGTGTATGAGTGTGTATTAATTATTGATTATGCATGTGTTTTGCATGTGTTTTGTCACAGAGTGTTACAGTGAGACTGAATCAGAGACTGAGAGCTCACCGTCACCCCGGAGAAGAAATAAGGTCAGTGTAATTTAAATATAAAGACATGATTTTGTGACAAATAAGTCAAGTGAATATTTATTAAAATGTGACAGAAAGTGCAGTCTAGCACTCTGCCTCGCCCCAAGCGCAACAAGACCAACAAGGTGCCATTGTCAAGTCCTGCAACAGGTGGCAGCAAAGGGACAGGTATGAAACATTTTTATTAATTTTAGGTGTTGACACAACCCCTAAAAACTGTCCAAATTATCTGTACGGGCCTTTCTGTGTGAAAAGCAGCTCCAGAAGACGAGATGGGCAAGATGTTGAACAACATAAAGGAAGGGGGAGTTTCTCTGATGGGCCAAGAGCAGCCGCTCACACACGACCACTTCAGGAGGTCGTTCATTCGACGCAACAAGAACCCTGTCATCAACGAGAAAGCTCACACTCTCCGGGCGCTGCAGAGCACCCTAAAGGTAAGAAGGTTCATTTTGACCGTCCAGCACCCAGGAAGTGGCGTATTTGTTGTGGATTAATCACACCTTAAAACTAATGAGGTAAAAAATGGAGTCTACTAAAATGCTGCAACCAGCAGAGGCGTTGTTAACCTATATCAACTTTATACTGTGTATAGTAGCAGTCCTCTGGGCAGCATTTATCTACACAATACAGTAGACTGGAATGGAAACAGGAGTTCAGAACATGCAATGTGTAAAAAAAATAAATCAAATAATAATTTGATTACAATTTATTATTAATTGAAAACAAATTAGAACAGATTTTTACATTTATTTTCATTTATAGTTGCAGTCTATAAATAGAGACTAACTAGATTTGAGATTAGCCACAGAAATCACTTTTTGGCGCACTTGTTGCTGTGGCAAGTGCTAGTGTTGTGACATTTTTCAGACCCACTAAGGAGACAAAATAGTCTCTCCTACATACAGATGCCACAAAAGTGTCGCATCACAGCTGTAACAGAAGATCGGGTATCCTCTTTTTTTGCCCTGTACACAAAACCCAGTGAAAACTGTGTGCGCTTTCACACAACGGCATGGCATCCAGAAATGATACATCAACGCTGAGATATATCGGGGCATTGTGACGTTTAATATATGGGAGATTTGGAGGTTTGAATCCTCACACCCACGTCCTGGCATTGTTGGAGCACCCATACACACAGGCAGTTTCCCGCCACTGTTACCACTGGGGGTATATCTCCGAAGGCAGAAAATTGCTGGATGGACTTGGTAAAAAAATGCGGAAAAGCGCATTGGAGGCGGTGTAAACAGGGGCTAATGTAAACACCTACGTTGTTCTCCAGGCCAAAGAAGCAGAGTTGCAACAGCTGAACAAAATTCTGGAAGGTTCCACCCTGTCTGCCTCAAAGTACCGACAGTGGAAGGAACAGAACGAGGAGCTCGTTCAAGAAATCGAGAGACTTGCTGCGCTCAGGGGCGCCAAAGTAGGAAACGACTCTCCTGTGCAGGACACGCCTGCTGAAGAGGTTGCCTTGGAAACTGTTGGCAAGGAAACAACCAGTGCAGAGACAAAAGGCGCGTACAGACTGAGTCTCAGCGATGGAGAACAGCTGGTTGACGCCGAGCCTTCTGATGTTCTCCTGGAGGTCTCCCAGGGTTCTCTGGCGGCGGTGGATAGCAGTCCCATGTTGGAGCTCTCGCTGGGCTCGCTGCAAGAGTCCATCAATAAACAGCTGAGCGAGATGAGAGAGACTGGAGAGGTCTCCGAGACCTATTTCTACATTTAAGGATTGAAAATAGACATGTCTTACTGCAGAGCTGCAGTATTTTACCGCCTGGTGACGGAAGGAGGACAGTTTGTCAGGTTCAAATCTGACATATACCACAAAGAGTTAGTGCTTTATTTGATATAATTGTCCATGAAAAGCACATTTTAGACTTTAACTTGCCACAACTCAAGTTTACACATGGAACAAGTTGCCAATCGTCAGTATAACAACTCCAACATGTATTTAATTTTCTTCTAGGAAAATATGGAATACGGTAGATAAAAGTGTCTATTTTTGGAACTCTATATGTGTAAGGTGCTTGTCAAAGCATCTTCCTGCAGGATAATGTTGATACAAAAAAAACTTTCCATTTGAGTTACCATAAAAAGCATTTACAATTTAAAGGATTTAATTTCCTATAGAAAAGATTTATTTTCTGTAGAAAAAAAATCAGAGAATAGACGGGGATCTACTGTAAAGGACATACAATTTTAAAATGTGATCTGTATATACTTTTTATCCAGAATGCGCTTTGTTTATTGATAGATGTACAATTTTTTAATATTTTTGCACAGAACATGTACATTCAAAAATCACCTCTATGGTAGTGTGTATTTTAAAAATTCATTTCATTTTATCAACTTAAAAAAAACTGTTTGTTAATGAACCGTACCGCAGTTATGAGAAAAAAAATACTCATACTGTGGTTGTGTATTGCTTGTGAAGATATTAGATGTGTCCTCATTTCCACTGTAAGATTATTGAATAATAAAAAACGAGCATTATGATCACATTTGATGTGCTAGTTTCTTGAGGTTGTTAATCAGGATGTGTTTATCATGGGCTTGTATTGGAATATGGACGGTTACTAGCTATAAATATAGTTGTATTATTGTATCATTACAACTATTTTTGTAGCCATTATTTTTGTGTGCTCATACTCAGTGTTTTGAAACTGGGGCTGTCAAATGATTATCATTTTTAATTATATGAATATTAATCACAGTTTTTTTTAATGAATATTAATCACAGTTTTTCAAATTAATTTATCATGATTAATCACCATTTGCCACTATGTATGATTTATGCCCATTTTTAAAGTATTTTATTGCAAGAAAGAGAATTTTTCTTCAATAGTAGCACAATGTTTGAATCACACTTTAACCTTTTTGTGTTGAGGTGTTGCGTTCAAAGAATTCACGTTATTGCAGCAAATTGTACTTCCACATTAAGTTGTCTATATATATATGGTGTAGGAACTGCACTGCTGTTGATGTGTTCAGGTCAGAATAAAGTTATAGATAAGAACGTCAGACTCTGTGTGACTCTGGAGGCTTGACACGAACTGTGTCCCCGCCTGTCGTCATAGATACCAGAGAGGCATGGTGCGTATGTGTTAATCACATTAAATAATTTCATGAAATTAATTAATTACCGCCGTTACTTTTGACAGCCCTCATTTAAACAGGTGAAAACATTCTTTATTTAATTTTTTTTTGTAAAAATACTTTAGATTTATATACTGTGTATAGAAAGTATTTGATTTGATTTGATTTGATTTGATTTAGATTTATATACTGTGTATAGAAAGTATATATAGTAATTGCATAACTTGTATTGGTTAAGGTTGTGTAGTTAAAAGACAAACGCGGTTCAAAAGTACATTTTTCAGCAAATATTTTGCATCATCTTTAGGTGTAACTAAAGTCTATTTTTTTATTCTTTTAAAATGTATCAAATACATGTAATATTTGATCTAATAATTATTTAATAATAATCAAAACATAATTTAATAATAATTAAAATTTAGCTATAATGTAATTTCTGATGTTTGTTTTTGCTATATAGGTAGTAGGTTAATCTTGTAGCACTGTGTGTCATTATTATTGGATCAGGTAATGTAAACATTAACATTGTCATTTAATACCATGTGTTAATGGGAGTTAACTCATTTTCAGTCATCTTCATGTTTGTAAAATTCTGGCAGTTGCTGTGTATTTCAGTAATATTAAAACCTAATATTATTTTTACCATGTAACTTTACACCATTGCAAACCAGTGAGCATGCATTCACCCTGACATTGCAACTGAACGCAACAAAAATGGAGCATTGTTGTTTTCACATATGAAATACATTTCTAAGTCACGTCTATTGCCAATTCAAAACCAAACTTACCAACTCTTTCTGACACTTGTGACATATTAACAGCGAGTTCTGAAAGAAAGACATTCGTCATCCCGCATGAATAATTGAATGTCATCAAGTTGTGAACGGCTCGCGTCATGTGCCTCATTCTGCTAATTATCTGACTCACGTCGTAGCTCTGTGTTCCCACTGTAGGAATATTTCCAAACATGTTTCCTTTAACAGTGACGTTGCAATCAAGCACAAGATGAAGGATTGTTGGAATGCATTTTATTTAATACAGAATGTTCGAGCACAAATATATGAGTTTAATTTTTTTTTTTACACAGAATAAAATCAATTTGCTATGTCAAAATATTTTTTTCATCATTTTCATTTAACATTTAACATCAGGTGTAAAGTGTAAACAAGTAACATAAGTTGACTTTAATGACCCGAATATAAGACAAAAGTTGTGTTGTTCTGTACATGCAAAACAACCAATGTCCACAAGCCAGCTTTTCTTCCCGTCACTCACCCATGACCTGGAAAGATGCTGTTACATGAGGAGAGTGGTCTTATATCTGGGCCGATAAGGTAGTTTGGACACAGAGTAATGTTTTGTTTAACAGTACAAAGCATGGCTGGAGAAGGCCGCACGAGGATATACGTCATATCCACAACAACTTTTGAGGATCTGTCTTCAGTCCTGCAACAATCTGAAAATCGGAAAGGTGGAAAAGTGTTCACAAACAACAGTAGCGACTGCACTGGTTCACTGAATTACTGGATGGAAGTGAAAGACCAAACAAAATAACACTGTTTTAACAGCTGACTTCATACATATCTGAGTCAGGCTTGTTGTGAATCACCGAGCACCGACGACAAGCGGGGCAGGCGGCAAATTCCGGGCAGGTTCGGCATTTTGGTCGCTTGAAACTAAACACAAGAGCGCCCCCTCCCAGCACCTGTAAACATGAACCCAACCACCCGAAATAAAGGGAGCCAGCTGGGTGCAAGCTCAACTCCGGGAAGCGTGTGTTGTTAGCCTCCTGTTGGGTGTCACCCATCCCCAGCCTCTCCAGGTTGTGGGTGTACACCACCAAAGCCGTCATGCTGAGCAGCCCGGCCATCACCACCAGGAGTCCGCCAGTCGCCGCCACCCCTCGAAGTGGTAGATCTGTCCAACAGCGGACGCCGATGCAGGCCAGAACGATACCCGTGCCGCACAGGAACAAGGAGGTCAGCACCAGGCCTTGCGCCAGGCGGACTCTCCGGTCTCGCTGGTAGGGACCCGCGACTGGCCAGCACTGCTTCAGCTCTGCATGCTCCACTTGAAGACAGCTCTCCCATAGTCCATCAGAACGGACCAAGAGAAGAGAGTCCACAGATCCGTGGCTTTTTGTCATAGTTCGGAGAAGCGATCCCGGCCTGGCTAAGTCCAGACGGGTCTGTCCCTCTCTCCACTGGGGGGTGATGGCAGCGGTAAAGAGCAGAACCAGTCCCAAGGGGGCGAAGACGATGCCCATCACCATGGATGCTGGAGTCTGCATAACCCTGATTCCTCAAATATGGTCTCTAGCTTTTGGGATGTCTTGTGTAGCTGATGGTGGGACACTGAAGAAGAACCATCTGGTTTTGGATGGGAAAAAAATTATTTACTTTTTTTTTTTTTTGTAAAACAGACATTTCAAGTTCCACTGGTTTTACAGCATAGACACACTTCATGTAGAATGTATATATACTGGTCAATGTAAGACAACTCTTCTACTCCTGAACTGCTAAACACAAAAGGCTGAAAATGATCCAAACCATACATCATTACTGTGTTGCATGTGCTATTATTTTTTTGACAAATACTCCACATGGTGGCGCTGTTATTAAACTCCAAAGTTTGACCGCCGTGAGTACGTGGTACGTGCCGTCATGGCACTGACTAGCACGTTCATTCATTCATTCATTTTCTACCGCTTTTTCCTCACGAGGGTTGCGGGGGGTGCCTATTCCAGCTGTCTTTGGGCAAGAGGCGGTGTACACCCTGGACTGGTCGCCAGCCAATCACAGGGCACATATAGACAAACAACCATTCACACTCACATTCATACCTATGGACAATTTGGAGTCGCCAATTAACCTAGCATGTTTTTGGAATGTGGGAGGAAACCGGAGTACCCGGAGAAAACCCACGCATGCACGGGGAGAACATGCAAACTCCACACAGAGATGGCCGAGGGTGGAATTGAACCCTGGTCTCCTAGCTGTGAGGTCTGCGCGCTAACCACTCGAACGCCGTGCAGCCCCCTGACTAGCACGTGTGTGTCATATTTGGGCAAGATTGGTTGAAAAACATACCCGCAATCAAGTGTAGCATCTTAGCAACTAATTCACTAACCATTTTTTTTTTTAATGACGATACAACTTTAAGGTTATTAATCTTCTATGTACGTTACAATTTTAAGCACAACAAATAGAGGGCGCCGCAAATGTCATTTGCAGTCAACAGTGAGGGTTTTATTTCATTACCACTTCACTCGTTTGACTGCAACTTCTTCATATATAAACTGATGCAGATGTCAGGAAACCAAAAACACAACACTGCGTCCAGTTTAAACAGGTTTACTTTACACTGTCGCTGCTGCTGCTGCTGCTGCTGCATGAATGTGAATGTTCGATGCCTGCCTCTGTTGCTACGAGACACTAACCTGCTCAGACCCAACGTGCGGCTTTATTTATCACAAGAGCTCATGAAGGGTGCGTTGTCTTTGAAACCTTGAGGCTTGAGTGTTGAATTGAATTAAATTGAATCTAAGTTCCCTGTGAGGACATGTAAAGTCACCATATATGTTTGTTACTGAAAAAGATTGTTTCTTGCTCGAAGATAAAGGACCATAATTGGTAATGGTAATAGTAATGGTTTTATTTCATTTGAACATGCATCAGATTACAATTGAGTGCATCACATAATCAGTTCACAGTTCCACATGTCCAAAAGGAGTAGGAAGACAAAAAAGCATATTTTTGAAAACCGTGATAGATGGAGTGATATTTATCTGTACAAACCACTGTATGAGTTGCTGGCACCAGCATCTTAAGCATGAATAAATACACTGACAGACCCTCCAACCTTGACAAAATATTGTAAGCAGGGTCCCCACTGCCTCTCACACCTCCTGACAGGCAACATCACCATGAATTAGCATTGATTATTTCCTAAATATTCACTTAATTAATAAAATTTCAGTATGTGGAATCAAACTATGGAATGGATGAATGAGCGAATTCAAGAAACAATACAAGCAGTTGATGTTTGCTAAATACAAGGATGAAGAGTCTTGAACCAGTCATGATGTGCTATATATATCACTATATTGACACTTACTATGGTACCCATTATGTCATTGGATGGTCATATCACCTCATACTTCGGTACGAGGTGCATTATTAAAAAAACAAAAAAAACCTTAAACTGTATTATGGAAAGCAGGAATTGATTGTAAAAGTACCAGATGGAGGTGTAGGATTTAATAAGCTTTGCTTCTTCCTACTCCTTTTGGACATGTGGAACTGTTAACTGATTATGGGATGCACTCAATTGTAATCTGATGCATGTTCAAATGAAATTAAACCATTACCATTACCAATATTGTAGTGAACATTATCCATGTCCAACATAATAGATGCCATATATTACAGAAAATTGTGTTACATTATGCAGTGGGACAGAACACAAATATTAGCAACATTAGCTGACTAGTTGACAACACTCCGGGTTATTTATATTTATATAAGATGTGTAGTGATGCTACAGCAATGCTACGTATGTGTGTGTGTATTTTACACATATTCCTGATATGGGGATGAAAGTTGCTTCGGTACACCAGGCAAGTTCCCATAATGTGTAGCAGTGAATAGAAGATTGTAAAAGATAAAGTTAAATATAAGTTGTTAGGAAGCCATCATTGCCTATCTATGAAGACATTAACTTGTGCATTTGAGTGGACTGTGTAACGTCTTCCCTCAAAGCCTGACAATTGATCTCCAGCAATGACCTTGGAAGGCTTTAGTCCATTTTAGTAATAATGTCAGGACAGCGTCTGAATGCAGAGTGGCTGTATTAGGAATCCTGGAATACCCTCGAGGACGGCGCCAAGACACAGACAGACACCAAAACAAGCCACCGACACACTCAAACACAATAAGATGCTGTTTTTTTATTATAATAATATAAATAGTCGTGCTTGAGTCTTGCATTTAAACAACTTTGCCACCTCGCTTTCGTTTATGTGTCTCTTATATGCATGATGGCCTTTTCCATGAATAACATCATAGGAATGCTGAAGGGGGGTTAAACAGTTGCATATTTTTATACGTAGCATTTGGGGTCGATGATACATTTATTGGAATATTTCTATAATAGTAGCTCTGCAATGAGAGTGACTGTACACGCAGCATGAAGTAATAAGAAGGGGTCCGTATACCTTCCAGTGAGGTATTTCATTGGAAAGTGGGTACTGTATATAAGACAAATAGTAATCTACTACTGAAATTTTTGCATGTTTTTTTCATACTACAATATTTATTCACTTAAACTAACTCTTCTACTACTGAACGGCTACAATTAAA
The DNA here is from genome assembly GCF_030265055.1 of Doryrhamphus excisus. Taxonomy (NCBI): domain Eukaryota; kingdom Metazoa; phylum Chordata; class Actinopteri; order Syngnathiformes; family Syngnathidae; genus Doryrhamphus; species Doryrhamphus excisus. Next base: position 9,023,433 of record NC_080478.1, read on the forward strand.
AAGGTAAAAATTTGGCAAAACATGCACCCCTATTTGTGTGCTATTCTTTTCCGGACAAATACACCACAAGGTGGCGCTGTTTTTAAACCCCAATGCTGAACTTGAAATTTCTCACATAGTTCAATATAACCGTAAGGTGTTTAGGCGCATCACTACGAAATTTGTCACACACCTTTATGAGGCCGAGAAGCACTTGTGTGTGAAATTTGAACAAGATTGGTTGAAAAACATGGCGGCCACTAAATAAAACGTATTGACATGGGTGTGGGCGGGACTTACATTACAACACATTTTTCATAAGTCATTAATCATTTATGTTATGATTATAAAATGTTGAGGTATTGCAGAGGTATGTTGGCATGGCATTTGACCACAAATGTCATTTTGATTAATTTTTCTGACGTTTTAGACATGCACTTTACTTATATTGTATAATTACTTCATTAGAAATTACTATTTGTATTTTAACTTGAGTAGAATGTTAGTATTTTTTACACCTCTTGATCATGGTTTTATTTGTTTCAGGCATGCTTAACATTACATGTTTAGACATGATAAGTGGCTTAGCAATGATCAAGTATAAAACAAATTTTTAAAATTAAAAAAAATTTAATTATAAAAAAAATTATAACAGAATAATAACTTAATATACCATAATTAACACAATAATTACATCCATTGAGCCGCCTTCTAAGCCACTTATACTACCTAGGGGTTATGCTGGAACCTATCCCAGCTGACTTTGTGTGAGAGGCGGGGTACACCCTGGACTGGTTGCCAGCCAATCACAGGGCACATGCATACAACCACGATAATAACCATATTAATAATAATAATACTTCCTTGTGTGACAGGTGTATAGAGGTATACCCCAACAACAGTCGAATGTTCCCATGAGTGGAATATTTCACTCTGCACATACCGATTGCCTTTTGCGCCCATGTGAACAGTAATGTATGCTGACGTTGTGAAAATAATTTGAAAGCTTCTTTTCATACAATGACGTGATACGGACGTGAGAGAAGTTGACAGTTTAAAAAAAAAACGTCTGTCAGGACCTCATCAGCGCCTGGTGGGAATTAAATGTTAGTGACACGCAAAGTATCACCTTCATTTAGCAGTAAGGAATGTGGTGCCTGTTTTTTTTGTTTTTTTTTACGAGCACCTACCAGGATACCTGTGACACCACTTTGTTGTCACAGAGCGGTGTCATGTCGACAACAGAAATGATATCCAATGACTCTGAGATGTAATGATAGCAGAATGGTGCATGGTTGAATGGCAATGTGCATATTGCATATGTCAGGTCGGTTATAATATATGCAAGCATGCGCTTACTTACCATTCGGTGGCGTTTATGGCTCTGCAGCTTCCAAAGCTGCCTTGCTGCAGTTCCTTACTAGCACCTGCCTCCCTCTTTTCTGTCTCCATGCCTCTGATTGTCCTTGTCTTTTTTTTCCCCTCTCCCCCTTTCCGCTACTGCTTGGCTGTCTCTCGTCCCGTTTGCTATCTCTGTCTCACCTTCTGCAAGAGAGAGAGAGAGCGTGTGTGTACGTGCGTTCTCTCTTTGATTTGCTAAAGGACTTCTGTGTTGTATCGAGTGCTTGTCCGCCTATGCCAGTCTAGCCAAATAGGGAAAAAGAATGGAGCTTGTCTCCTGAGACCCATTTTTCAGAGAGCTGCATGAAAACTAAATATCACAGATAGACATGTACATGATAGATCTTTGCAGAGCGTTGTTGTCGCCTACTTTGGTATTGGAATCCATGTTGTATCGCGCATTGGTTATCTAATTGTGGTACAAGTACCTAGCAGTACCACAGATTTGCTTTCTGATCTTCATACTGGTGCCCTGTGATTGGCTGGCATAGGTATGAGTGTGAGTGTGAATGGTTGTTTGTCTATATGTGCCCTGTGATTGGCTGGCCACCAGTCCAGGGTGTACCCCACCTCTCACCCGAAGACAGCTGGGATAGGCTCCAGCACCCCTGCGACCCTTGTGAGGATAAGCGGTTGAAAATGAATGAATGAATATTCATACTGCGTAAAATTCAGGTTGGTATCAGTGATACAGATTCGATAGACAAAGAGTACAATGCATCAAGGTAATTTATTCATTTATTTTAAACGCAGATGCATATTGAGGTAGTGGCCTGATTTATAATACAGTAATCCCTCGTTTATCGCACTTAATTGATTCCTAAAAAAAATACATATCATGGAAATAAAGTATTAATAGATATAATATAAATACTATGAAAGTCACAATTGTCACAATTGGGAAAATTAAACAAACAGCAAAAATGTGAAAAAAGAGCAAACACTGAAGTTTTCTTGAAATATACACTTATATGATTCATAAAACTAGAATGAATGAATGGATGAAGTTGAAATAGCTGGAACACTAACAAAAAAACACAGAAATGAAAAAAAACTGCTGCAATTTTATGAAAATAAAGTCAAAATATTAAGAGGAAAAAGTTGTACTCTAAGGAGAAATAAAAGTACAATTTTTGGGGGAATAATCTTGTAATGTTATGAGGAAAAATAATAAAATTTTACTCGCATAGAGTTGAAATCATATTCAGTCGTGTGAAAACGTGTCTGACCCCTTTTTGTTGTTTCAGCTCACCAATAAATGTACATTTTCATCAATAACAACGCAACTGAACACAAGATGCAGTTTTTCAATGAAAAAATCCAAACCTGCTCCCAGAAACAAAGTAATTGAGATCTGTCAGTCTGGAAATAGTTAAAAAAAAAGCCATTGTTAAAGTTTTGGGACTCTAGAGAACCACAGTGAGAGCCACCATCCACAAATGGCAAAAACACAACCTTTTCAGGAGTGACTGGTCTGCCAAAATGACCCCAAGAGTGTAGCGACAACTCATCTAAGAGGTCACAAAAGACCCCACAACAACATCCAAAGACCTGCAGGCCTCACTTGCCTCAGTTAAGACCAGTCTTCATGACTCCACCATAAGGAAAACACTGGGCAAAAACGGCCTGCATGGCAGAATTCCAAGACCAAAGCCACTGCTGAATAAAAAGACTTTTGCCAAAAAAATTCTGATCAGCTCCAAAACCTTTTGGGAAAATATTCTGTGGTATGACCAGACAAAAGTTTAACTTTTCGGAAGGCGTGTGTCCCATTACTTCTGCCCACAGTAAAATATGGTGGTGGTAGTGTGATGGTCACAACTTTAAAATAGTTAGTTACAGTGACTACAGCTATTAAATAATAATAATACACATGAAGAACGTCCTGTGAACTTTCTGTGTTTTGTCGTCAGTTGTGTTTTTAATTGACTAATATTTCAACTTGATGTTTAAATGCAAGTATAATGAACCACAAATTTTTATGCACTTTTGTTTATTTTCTTACAAAAAAATGGGCAAGGTGTGACCACAATGCAACCACAATTGCCAATTTGGTTTGATAATGAAATATACAGGGATACATGTTCGCTTTGAAATGATGCGTAATATATGAAGAAGCAAAAAAAAAAAAAAAAAGACATACACGTTACATCCATACCATGAAAATCCACAGGCAGTCGTACTGTTTCCAGTAAAACTCACTGTACTTACACCAAACAAAACAAACAAACAAACAGGAAATGTCCACAGTTTACTGGGCTAAAAATGATCACCAATACTAACTCTGTGTGGTTTTACGGAGGGAAATGTGTGACGTTTGTTTCTGAATGAAAGATGTTGTGAAACTACCAGGAACCTACGAGAAGAAGGCGGCAGTGAGAAACATTACTAGCAGGCGTTTTAAAACAATGATAAAAAACAAAACACCCCGAAAATTCATTTAAAGGAAATAACGGGTACATTTAAAGCAGCGAGAATAGCAAACCTGCTAATGCTATATGCTGAAAAAAAAAAATAAAAAAAAAAACGCCCTGTGAATCATGCTTACAGAGCTCTGCGTTCAGTTGAAATACATAGCGCAAAATGAATTGAACGAATAAAACACTGTCATATTAAAATCTATTTACAAACAAGTATGTACAAGGTTAACATCATAAATGCTTCAAATATTATATCAATTAAAAACCAAGAGGGTGATACAGCATGTATGTACAAAAATAACGACAACATTTACGAAAAAATGAAAGGTCAGTTAAGTCCAGGTCTCTTGTTGAAGTTGGTCAGTCCACAGCTGGCGTTTTTGGGTTTTTTTTGTATGATTGGTACTGATGGCGTAGTGCTTTTGAGACAGCTGTGATCCTGGAGTGGAGTCATACTTCGATGAGAGTGACCTGGAAATGGCCGCTGACCGCCTCTGACATTTCAATGAGGAAGGCCGACTGGTTGGTGTAGTGTTCGATGATGTTGTCGTCCATGTTGACGTAAATCCTGTGGAAATAAAAGAACTTCTATCAGAAAAAGTCAGGAAAGAAATCATCGGTATGAATAGTCGACCGCCATGTCGGTTGCGCTAGTTGGTTATTGGCGTGAAACTCATTAGCTGGATTAATGCTGTTTGATCCATACTACTACTGCAACATTGGTTCTATTGCTGCTGAGTCGTGTAATAAGTTTGATTTTAAAAATCACTGTTTTGTCAAAGAGAATAACATTTTCCTTTTCACTTTCTCAGTCATTCATTCATTCATTCATTTTCTACCGCTTTTCCTCACGAGGGTCGCGGTCGGGGTGCTGGAGCCTATTCCAGCTGTCTTCGGGCGAGAGACATGGTACACCCTGGACTGGTCGCCAGCCAATCACAGGGCACATATAGACAAACAACCATTCACACTCACATTCATACCTATGGACAATTTGGAGTCGCCAACCTAGCATGTTTTTGGAATGTGGGAGGAAACCGGAGTACCCGGAGAAAACCCACGCGTGCACAGGGAGAACATGCAAACTCCATACAGAGATCGCCCAGGGTGGGATTGAACCTTGGTCTCCTAGCTGTGAGGTCTGTGCGCTAACCACTCGACCGCCGTGCGTTAAAAATAAAAATGTAACTTGTTATGTACAATGTAGAATTTTGGAGGGCATAATAAAGACAAAAAAAATAACTCACATGGCTATATGGTCATAATACACAACAAGCCAATTTTTTAACTTCAATAATGACTTTTTACATTTTGGAGCCTCATATTTAGTCGTTATTCAAGTTAAAAAAAAATGTAACTTGTTATGTACAATGTACAATTTTGGAGTGCATAATAAAGACCAAAAAACCTCACATGGCTAAACGTGACCAGTCATAATACACAACAAGCCAATTTTTTAACTTCAATAATGACTTTTTACATTTCGGAGCCTCATATTGAGTCATTATTCAAGTTTTAAAAATCTACTTTTGTATATTTGGAATGTATTGGAAAGTGAGAAGAAAAATGTATCTCTTTTTAAGCACATGGTTAAATTCTAAAAGTCATTATGCATGGTAAGTTAATTTTTTAACTATACGATAATGACTTTTCAAATTTCTGAGCTTTTCTCCAATTATCACCTGCTTCTAATTAACGCCATGTATTACTTGTGATTCAAGCAAATATGTACGCGCCTCTGCAAAAATTAAAGCATTCCCAGTAAGGTTTTAATTATTTTATTTAATAGTTTATTTTTATTTTATATTTATGATTTTGATTGATGATTTTAATTATTATTTATTTAATATTATTTTTAAAATTCATTTGACTTAATTATTGAGTATTTGCAGATTTTTTTGTGGAGTTTTTTTTAGAATAGTATATTTTAATTTTGAATTTAATCTTGTCTAACATTGCGTGTTGTTTCAGACTTTGAGGCCACAAAACATGAAATCAATGCAGATTTTAAGATATTTTGTCAGAACAATTTGCTCATCAAAAGTATGTGTGTTAAAATCTGAACTATACTTCTTAAAATAAACAAAAAATACACCAAGATAAGACATTCTCTTGTACTTTTGTACATATTACTTAAGAAAAGTAATTTGCAAACACCCTAACAATTTCCTGGTAATCACACCTGCCTTGTTCATCAAATGTTGTTTTATTAAACCCTGATTTTAAATATTTAATCATGCTTGGATTTTACTGTTTGCAGCGAGGACTTTACCCAATCTGTCGTCTGACATGGCGGGACATTCTCGGTCGGAAAAACACAGTATCTATATCTGGCATCAGTTCCTGCTTCATAAATCAGGACAGTCTGACTCTTCCTCCTCCTCCTCGTCCACCTGTTTTTACCTCAGCCCAAACCCGTAAAGGCTTTAAAGACTTTAATGAGTGAATTAGCGGCCCGCTCATGTGCTCCGCCTGCAGGGGACAAGGTTGATTGAAGACAAGAGGGTGAGGAGGGGAGGGAATTACCAGGAGAATGTAACTCAACCTGTTATAGCGTTGGCTACTGGCCCTGTGGTGGCGACGAGGAAAAAAACTCATGTAAATATCTCTCAGAGTGAGACGTCTGTCTTTTTTTCATTCTTTTTACGTTAGAGCTTGGTTTCTGAAATCTGCAAATGACTATTCCTATTCGTCACTCTTTGATTGATAGAAAATTGAATGGAAAACCTGCTGATTGACGGTAATGGAAACACATCGACTGATCAACAATCATCGGTGATTCATCGACAGGACTTTTGCAATATTTATATCCTCCCTTAGTCATATTTTTCCTGAAGGGGGGGAGCTGTAGTTAACACATTCCACGAGCCCGAGCCAACCAAGCAACCTACCAACCCGGTCTGTCAACATGAGATTATGTCAAGGAAGCGTGAAGTCATTATGCGGGTTCCGATGGAGTCAAAAGTCTGCTTACCCTCGTTTGCATTTCTTGTAAATTTTCCCAATGGTGTCTTCTTGCATGCCGTACTTTTCTGAAATCTGAGCGAGGAATAAGACACGATGAGTTAAGAGCAGAACGTATTTGTTAATAGCACGCAACCACGTCAGATACTCACCGCTTCTCGTAGGCCGGACAGCGTCGGCGTGCTCAGCATGAGAGCGTCGAACACCTCCTCTGTGCTTGTCCTCACGTACAGCAGAACTGATGTTGGAGAGGGCGAACGACACCAAAAAGTCAAATCAAGTTGATTAGTTAAAAAAAAAAAAAAAAAAACATGATAAAGTTTCTGCTTACCTCTTTGGGAATCTTCTCTGCGGGCTTGTTTACTGGATGGAGAGCCGTTCTGCTCTCGATCGGAATACAACCTCTTCAGAGAACTTCTGGAAATAAAAGGACAATACTTTAATATTTTTAAAGATTTTTAAAGATTTTTAGACTATTTGTAGTTAAATTAACATTGTATCATTATTAAAAAAAACATAAAATATATATATTTATAATATATATATATATTACATTACAGAAAATTACATAAAAATATTTCAAATATTCATATATAAAATATTTATAATTGAATGTAATTTTCCGATTGTCTGAACTATAGGTTTTGAAGCGAAGAAGGCTATTTTAACTTCGGGGTATATTTAATGAGAATGGGGAAAATGTGGGTCCCAGCTGAGAACCCATCCTTCGGACCAAAGACTTAAAATCAGAGACCCAATTGTATTAATTAATTAATTACAGTTATTAATTACTTTCATTGATTTTTTTTTTAGTTCACCGAGTTCACCCCACAACTGATATACGAGATACTTGAGTGACGTCAGTGTAACATTGAGGCTAGCAACAACGGTTACTTACATATATTTGATTGTCACCTGTATCAACGTTTAAGGCAATAACGAGCTAAATTAGCAAGTGGTGTTGCCAACCCCACACTCGAAAAATGTTTTCAAGACATTGATCATGCTTGAGTTCAAGAAATACCCTAATCTGTTTGTGTATGCCGTAACCTGATAGAAAAGGACAGAATTTTGTTGAGATTAACTGTGATTAATTAATGACGACATCACAAATTAATTGTATTGTATTGTCTTTAGAATCGACATCCTGTACGCCATTCATACATTAATGCTAAATACCACAACAAACAAGAAACTGTGTTCTAGTTTGACGATAATACTCTGATAAACAACACAAATCAACCCCATGACCTATTTGGTCCCTCAAACCTAAGCTTGGAAACCCCTATTTCACCCCTTTCTTATTGGAGCTTCCACAAGAAGCAGATGCTTACCTTTCATTGTCGTCCATAGGTGTGGCCTGCAGAAAGAAGGACAAAAAGATCTGATTAGAAAACCGATAAACACATTGCTTAATGCCCTTCATGCCACCATTGTGTGTTTGTAATGTCTTCATAAAGGAATGTTATCGCTGCAAAAATACTGCATTTCCCATAACCTCTCCTCACCAGGGTAATAATGCTTTGAGATGCTTCCGCTGCATTGATTGCAATGAAAAGCCTTCAAGGTTTCATCATTTGCACATACTTATATAATTCATAAACTCCGCAGTGTGTGGGAACTGTGGCTTGTCTGAACAGAACGACTACAAGCTCATCATGTGTGTGTGTGTGTGAGAAATAAGATGAGGGTGACGCGTATTAGTGTGTGTATGTAAGGACGCCGCTGATGTGCCAGGTAGGGAGGCCCCCATTGCTTTGCACTCGCTCGGGCTTGGTGGTTTCGACTCCAATTAGCGTTTCACCTCACTTTCCCCTCCCTTCTTTTCCCAGGCAGACAGCTTTTCCCACTGCATACTTTCCCACACTCCCCCCCACCCCACTTTCTCCATGTCCCGTGCCCAGGTTGTTGCCTTCAGGGATGAATGAAGGGCCGGGATTATGACTCACGCAAGAGGCGGTACTATGATGATTATTAATAATAAGATGGTAGGCCTACCATGCGCTGAAAGCTGGATAGATGTGCTTCTGGGATGAACAGGACTGGCTGAGTGATGTGGTCTTCCATGGTCTGGAAGAAGGTGCAGTCACTGCCCATGGAACTGCTCACTAAGGACTTGTTAGCTGGGAATCAAACAGAAATGTTCCAATGGATGCGAGGCCAGCAATGGAAAGAAATTGACATAAGCTTTCCTAACCTCAGGCTCCATTTTATTGATAATGAATTGAACAACATGAATTCAACAATGAATTCATGTATTCTATTTTATGATATTAGTTTATGTAAAATATATGTCACTGTTGTAACAATACAGATCCTAGACAGGAACCAAATGTCTTGGTTTTGGTTCTTGAGCTGTATTTTAGGCACTAGACTCGAAACTAGACTAGAAACCACAGGATTCATCAAGTAAAAGTAGATGATACTCAATTGCAAAAATAAATAAAATGCATAAATAAATAAAATGCATAAATAAATAAATAAATGTTATGTTTAAAATATTGTTTACAGTCAAAAAATATTCAAATATTAAAATTACACATAATAAATGATAAAATCCTAAGTACTAGCGCTGACCACTACACTGTGTAATTATTATTGTCACTTTCATAGAAGCAGATCCTTTAACATGTTCAAGGATACTTTAGCAAGCTAGCAGTCAAATGTAGTATTAAAGAGTGATTTGTGATTTATGTAATTTTCTGATAATCGGAGGTATGTTTTTTATATGTATTTATATATTATCATAAAATATAAATATATATATATATTTCATGTTTTTTATATAATTATACAATGTTAATTTAACTACAAATAGTCTAAAAATCTATTTTTGATTTGTGTACAAGCAAACTTTTGGGTTCCATACTTTCTGAATTTTAACATTATTAGAGTACTCTAGACATGAAATAACACGCTGATAGTCACCTTTATACTTGTATTATTTTTTTCACATTGCGCAGCTCCCAAACTGCAGGGGCTACTACCTGTTAGCCTCAAATGTATTTCTTCTAAACTTAGGAGGCCAAAAACTTACCACTTCCACACGGACTGGGAGGAGAACTTTTTGTTTAAATCGAACATGCCAGAGCTGATTTCATGCAGTGTTCAGGAATGTTTTGTGTCATTACTGACAAATTTTGTGTCAATGACCCTGACCATAGTCTACCACAAAGTAACGATAATTTACTAATTAATTGATTTCTGATAAAATGCTATATAGTAAGGGAACGATAATCAAACCATTATATTGTGAGGGACGATTTGTAGTGTATTCTTCCACTGGAACGAGTTACTTCTGGGCCAAATTTCAGTTTTTCATTTAATTTAGTATTTAAAAAATAATAATTTAGGACCACTTGTATAATAAATGTGTTATGTTTGTATATTTGTCACAAAAATATCAATACATTTTATTGACTTTACTTTTTCTGCCCATGATGACCTAATATACTAAAATATATCATGTATTACCATAATATAAATTTACACATAAATGTATGACTCTACTAATCAATCATAAACATATGACAAAAATTGAGTTTATAAATAGAATTATCTTTGTGATGGTGACCCAATAAAAACCATCCATTTTGGGCCCCTGTTGACTTGAGGTGGTATTTCCTAAATAAATAACTTTTCATTACAATGAGCTTGTCACTCGTACCATTGGCATCATTGGCTGTCTTCCCCCTCCTCTTGGTCCTCTTCCTCTCCTCATCACGCATCTTCCGCTCGGCCCCCTAAGGATGCAAAAATGAGTTAGGGAAAAAAAAAATACCCGTACGTTGATATACGTACGCGTGTTACACAGTTGACGTACCTTATCGCAGAAAATCTTGACTTGGCAAGCGGCTCTGTGTATGAGCTGATTGCTTCCCGAGCTGAAGTCGTACGTGTCAATCTGGAGGTTGAGGGGCAGGCCCTTCACACCCTTCTGCGATGAGAAGTCCGTGCTTAGCGAGTTGATGCCGATGAACACCTGTGGGACGGACCGTTTGTGTTATCTGCTTTTTTTTTCGTTGATGGCATCACGCGTGTGCTCACTGGTGATGACAGCTTTCAGGTCCTGTGAGCTTAGGATAACATTACGGGAGGCCAACGTATAGCTTTTGAGTTTGTCTGTTTTTCAATTGTAATTTACTTTCACTTTGGAATCTTTGCTCATCTGTGCTCTAAGAGAAAATTGCATTCCGGGAAGTTTTGAGTGCATATTACCAAATTATTCAATCACAGTACAAACAAACTTATTATTCTGTATTGTTTTGATTACAGTTTTTGTAATCTATTTCTTCCTTTTATGGGGGAAAATACCATGATCCCACTTTTCAATGCCTCATACTGCAAAAAAGGTCAGTAAGGATAATTCATAATGCCGCCTACAGAAAACATACTAACTCCTTATTTCTAAAATCACAAATACTTTTTCAAACAGCTAAAATAATGCATAAGGCTAAAAACAACCAATTACCTAAAAATGTCATCCAATACTTCTCTACAAGAGAGGAGAAATATGATCTCAGGGAAGAACTACATTTGAAACACTTCTATGCTAGGACTACGTTATGCTAGCCATAGCATTTCAGTATGTGGAATCAAACTATGGAATGGATTGAGTAAGGACCTCAAACAATGTACAACGATGAGCCAATTCAAGAAACAATACAAGCAGTTGATGTTTGCTAAATACAAGGATGAAGAGTCTTGAACCAGTCATGATGTGCTATATATATCACTATATTGACACTTACTATGGTACACATTATGGCATTGGATGGTCATTAAAAAAAAAACCTTAAACTGTATTATGGAAAGCAGGAAGTGAACAAATGTAACAGTTACTGATTGTAAAAGTACCAGATGGAGGGGTAGGATTTAATAAGCTTTGCTTCTTCCTACTCCTTTTGGACATGTGGAACTGTGAACTGATTATGGGATGCATTCAATTGTAATCTGATGCATGTTCAAATGAAATTAAACCATTACCATTACAATTACAAAACTTAATTATTGATACAAAAGTAATGATGAGGAAGGTGTAGATTTATAGGGAATAAACATTGGGGAATTTTAATCCGGAGGGACAGAAAAGACTACATTTTGTTCTACTAAACAGCCCCAACTTCTTCATTTCCTGTACATGATGTCTTCCTTTCCTGCTTGCAGCAGGTTTTTTTTTTTTTTTTGCAGCCCCACCCACCTCAGCGCCTTTGGGACACAAAGATTTGGCCTTTGCGGTGGTGACTGAGCCTCAGGGCCAAACACATTTCTTGGATTCTTTCTCTCCCTCCTCAACCACTCCTTGTCTTTCTCTATGTCTTTTTTTTTTTAACTCCTAGGTCAGTCACCTGTCCATATTAACAATAAGGTTTACCTTGGCTTCTTCGTTGGGGTTCCATACGAAAGAGAGGGCATTGAAGGCGACTTCTTCGATGTTGCTAATGCCGCTGAACACTTCCTTATAGTCCGCTGTGACAAGAAAAGGAAAAAAAGAGCAAGTTGGGTGAGGTTTCTGGGAACACTTCGCTGTACCGCGCAGGTGGATTTTGCATCGCATACCGATGTCAATGACCCTTTGCTTGACAGTTGGCTGACGTGCGTGCCAGTGGTTCCAAAAGCGGAGCTGCATTTCCGGGGTTTTGTCATTCTCAAAAACAGCCATCACCACCGTCTGTGGTTGGAGAAACATAGAAGAGAATTGAACGTCTTTCATCACTCCAAATCCTTCCTTTCTGTTTATTATCGTCACTTATTTGCTGTAAGATGATTGTGTATATTCATCCCTTCTTATGGGCTTGACAAAGAAAAGATTGTCACCTTGTGTTGTTTAAAAAAAAAAAACACCGCACCTTCCCCCACTCCTTGTTTTGTTGCTTTTGCACGTGTCAACTCAGATATATAACAGAAGTGGTACGATCTGCCCAGTGTGTTAGTCACCAGGACCTGGTCCCATGGTAGGGTCCACCATCCATTATTTGACCATTCATTCATTCATTCATTTTCGCGTATCCTGACGAGGGTCACGGGGGTGCTGGAGCCTATCCCAGCTGTCTTCGGGCGAGAGGCGGGGTACACCCTGGACTGGTCACCAGCCAATCACAGGGCACAATGCAAAAAGAGGAGGTGCTCAAGGAACTACACGGTACCAGACCCCCCGGCCTCTTTGACGGCCACGTCTGGCCCATGTACTTGAAACACAAGAACTTCACATTCATAGTTTGTCTTATAGACAAACAACCATTCACACTCACATTCATACCTATGGACAATCTCCAATTTGGAGTCACCAATTAACCTAGCATGTTTTTGGAATGTGGGAGGAAACCGGAGTACCCGGAGAAAACCCACGCATGCATTTCAAATCCGAGGGTGGATTTGAACCCTGGTCTCCTAGCTGTGAGGTCTGTGCGCACTAACCACTCGACCACCGTGCCGCCCATTATTTGACCATTTGACCAAATTACCTTGACTTTAGTCGCGGTGATGCAGGCACTGCTGTCCACGCCCTGCAAGGTGATGGGGTAGAACTGCCCCTTGTTCAAGTACACCATTGGCAACTCGCTGGATTTGTAAGGTGACGCCGCAGGAGCGCCCAGGGAGAACTGGAACTCATTCCTGTATCTCTCAGGTGGAGATCCGGTGTAGGAGCCAGAGTAGACGGGACTGGAGTGGTCCTCAGGAAATGGGTCGTTGTAGGTCAGAGTCTAAGAACCACATAAAATAACATGTTAGGCACAGCAATGAAACCAGTTTGGACTTTAATCCTCTGGAGATGTTTGGTACCTCTGCACTGGGGTCAGGGAAAGTACTGGTCTCAGGCCACTTTTGCAGCAAAGAGTCAAAGATGATATTGAGCTCCTGCTTGTCGGTGTCCGCTGCAACACTGGTCAAGGTCGCGTAGGTGTCAGCGCTGGGTGGCAGGGATGGACTCTGCTTGGGTCCCAGCACCTCTAATGAGTAGCTGGCTGGGACGCTGTCGGAGAGGATCTTCATGACGTTAGCGGACGTCTCCGAAGAAACCAGGTCATTGGTCCTAAGCGGCAAAGACAATCATCTGTCATGTGTCTCTGCGCATACACACTTCAGTCTGGGGTGGGTACTTTTTGTGTCTTAATCCAAGTCTTGTTTGAGTTTCTCAAACATTAGCGGGCCCACAATGGGTTCAAGCCTCACCCAGCCCCAACATGGGCAACACTAAGGGTAAGGGGCTCAGTGGGGACACAAGGAGGGAGCTTTATTGTCTATCTTAAGAGAGCTGCTGACGGAGAAGACCGGAGAGGTAAACAGTAATCCATTGGGGGTGTGTTTGATTTGAGGATTACCACTCTCTCTCTATTTTCTCGTTAGTTTCTAATGAGCTCTTACCTCTCTGTTGCTTTGCAGATGCTACTGTTTCGATTGCAGGCGCTAATCTTTGGCTCCTTATGACTCTGAAAGAATAACATTATGTTCAATCTGAAGAGACAATAACCCAATTAAAGCTTCATTATTCTAAAGACTTACCTTGCATTGTTCATAAAGCATGGTGATGGCTGCTAAGTCGTCCCCCGGGTGCAGTCTGGGTTTGGACAGGTTCTCCTCTGGCATGGTGTTCTCCAGGTAGGACCAAGGGTCCATGATGTAGTTTGTGTTGAAACGGTAGTTGAAGTTCTCGCTCTGAAAGACCACTCCCAGAGTCCTACACCAGGAATACAAGAATGGATTTTTTAGATCAGGGTCGGAGAGTAAAATATTGTAAGGCACCGATTTTCAAATTGTGATACGAGTGCCATTGGTGTTACGCTGGCTTCATCAAGGGGTACTCAGGACAAAAAAAATGACCTTAATATATGAAAAATAATTGCTAAAAAATAATTGGTGGCAGACCCCAAACATATATTATATTAAAGTCAAAATAAATCATCATGTTGAACACAAGAAGCGAACAATACTGACACATAAAATTATTAAAATTTATTTTCTATTTATTTATATTATCTTTCATTTAATTTTAATGACTTTATTTATTTTTATGTATTTATCTCTCATTTAAATTTCTTTTTTACATGTATTTTTATTGATATTATTTATATCAATATATATATATATCGCTTTTCAAAATACTCAAAGACACTTTCGCTTGAATGGAGTTGAATAAAAGCAATTAAACAGAGTAGAAGACACACCAAAATACAACATTCATTTGTTAATACACAGTTAAAAGAGTAAAAGCGGGGCGGGGCAAGAATCGAACAATACTGACACATAAAATTATTAAAATGTATTTATTTATATTATCTTTCATTTAATTTTAATGACTTTATTTATTTACATTTATTTTTATGTATTTATCTCTCATTTAACATTCTTTTTTTACATGTATTTTTATTGATATTATTTATACTATGAAATATATTTTGATTATATTACAAATCTATGTAATACAATGTTTGTAATTAATTAATTTAACTTTCTTTCTCCTATTTAATTTTGTTTAAATGACAAACTCTCAGTAATTGCTGAAATTTATAAAAATGTTATGCATCTTCCTCCTCCTTTTTGTAATTGTGCTACTTAATTAAACGTGTTTGAAACAAACTAAATCATTAACACTATTTTTTTAATAGTACTTTGAAAACCAGTGACGCTTTATAGTTCATGTTATACATTCATACCTGCTGTGTACTGTTTATGTACAATTTATGGCAATTTCATAGTGTATTTCAGTACATTTGGGGTGAAACCAACCCAAAACAAATATCTACCTATTTATTAATGGCATACTGACAAGTGAAGCCTGATTCTCGGCCCTGAGCATGAAAGGTTTCGATTGCAAAACAGCCGAGCTTAGTAAGATCCTACACCTGAAAATGTTGACAGGCCACCCACTATCAACAAAACATGCCTGGATGTTGTATTTTGTGCTTTTCCTGCAGTGAAAGCAAAACAAACACACGCATTCTTCAATCCTGTCTTGTTTGTAGAGAACCAAACACAATCCCGGGATTGGATTTGTTTGGGGACTCCAACCGTGACGTCGGATAAATATCCTTAAAAAAAACCCTTTTGGAGTTTGTGTGACAGTTGACAGTGGATAAACAGTTCATTTAATGAGCAAATTGGGGGTGTGGGGACCCCAGGTGGTCTCAACTTCCTGGCTGGACTATTTGCGCTGAGGTGCACCTGCTGCTAGCATCTAAACAGCACATATTAGAGCAGTGCAAATTCTCACATTAAGAGTGGGAGGCAGGGCTGGGGGTCTTCTAGTATTTCCCCCCCTTACCCAACCCCCATTATGTAATTCAATGCATTATATGCCGTCATTGCATCCAACACCTCCTATTTCCTGGCGTCCTTTTGTGCTTCTTGGCCTCTAGGTGAGTGACAACAGGCAAGCACAGACCCAACTATCCCATAATATCAGTTTCCCATCCTCTCTTTTAAAGCAAGCATCTTTCACATGGGGTTTCATTGCAGAACCTAAGAAGATTGGGGGGGCGGACAGCTAGGGCCCATCATCTTCAAATCTATCATTTAAAACTCATGGATAAAAGTGACATGAATACTTACTCAGTCTCTTTGGTCATGTCTCCAGTCCAAGTGAGTTGGGATAAGGTTCCTTTGAGGCGTTTTTTTTTTTTTTTTCAGTAGTTTGTGTTTGAGAGAATCACTGAGCGACACGCCAATGACTTCAGTATTTTGATTCCCTCTGAACCGGAGCCCGCATGATATTTATACAAGCAGCACCGGCTTGCTCTCATTTCTGATTGGCAGACACGCCTCCAAGACAGGTGTCTGATAGGACAGGTGGAGGATCATTAACCCCCTCCGTGCCTGGGAGAAACCGTGCAAGCACTTTGCAAGACAAGGAGCGTGCTTGCATGAATGTCATTATGGGGGCTCTCATAAAAGAAAGGTGTGAAATTGCTTTAGAAGGATCCTGGAACTTTGTTAAAAAAAAACAAAAAACATTTAAAGTTTCATTTTTCACCAACACCCCCCACCCTGACTGCAGTTTTGGTGCAATGCATGCAACTTTTTCTTTGTCAGTACTACATACTCTACCAATGTATTGTTTTATACTGTTGCAGCAAAATGAAAGGGAAATACATTATCTTTCCTGACATGCTATAGCAATTGTTAATGTTACAAATAAAAGCATAAAAATATAAATAAAAGCATGTAAATGTATACAAATAAACAACATTTACAAACAGTAGAGAAAATAATAATTATAATCAATCAATAAATAAATAAATAATCGTAATAATTGTAGTAAAACTGAGTAAAAATTGGCAGAAAAAATTGAAAATAGTGTAGAAAAGTGTAGGATTATTCACAGGTTATGTTTTCAAAATAAATTGAAATATATAAATAGTCATTGTGAGGTGTTATGGAATTATTTAGTATTTTTTATTATTAATTTTAATATGTTTTAATATTATTATTTTTTTAATTTATTTAGTTTTTTTATGTATTTGTGAGTTTAAAAGTACTATATAAAACAACAGCTAAATAATTAAAATATTTTTAAAAATACTATTTTCTAATTTCTACTTTTCTAATTTATAATTTTTGGATTATTGTAATTTGGCGTTATGGAATTATTCAGTATGTTTTTATTATTAATTTTAATATTTTAATATTATTTTTTTCATTTATTTAGTTTTTTATGTATTTGTGAGTTTAAAAGTACTATATTAAAACAACAGCTAAATAATTAAAATATTTTTTTAAATACTATTTTTTAATTTCTACTTTTCTAATTTATAATTTTTGGATTATTGTAATTTAATTAAACAATGACTTACACTAATTTCTATATAATGACTATATAATTGGCTTTTTATTTACTGTATTTGAATTTTTCAGTATAAACAAAAATGTTTTTTACGATGTTTAAAGTAACCTGATTTTTTTGTGTGTGTATAGTTATTAGAATTGTTAAACTATTGAAAATAACAACTCATGTATTTATTTTATGATCTGTTTCTGTTGAAACTGTGAAAATAGGTTGCAGTATTTTAGTCAGTAGTATAAATCTGTAGTTCTTACAGTATAATAACACATGAACTTTACATTCATTCTACAGTTTAAGCTTAGCATGGGACGCTAATGTAGAAGTTCAACATCTTTATGATGAGCACATCAGGAGAGTATGACGCGGGACATCATCGCTTCTTAGTTTTGAACGTTGTGAGGTCTTTGTGTCAATCAGGCGTAACATCCTCCACCCACACACTTGGTGTACACTTACACACAAACTGATAAATAATAATAATAGTGTGTGTCTGTGTGTCTGTGTGTGTGTGTGTGTGTGTGTGTGTGAGAGAGGCACCTGAGGGAATTTGGCATCATAACACACAGGCGCGCACACACACACACACACACACACACACAAACCCAAAGGCAAGATGGCATTGACTCAAAAGGACATACACATAAAACGATGGAGATTCTTCCTCGTCTTTGATTGACACGCCTTCATTCCTGCACACTCGATGTCTTCTCTTTGTAAAAAAAAATAAAAATCAATCCTGACAACTTTATTATACGTCTTTCAACCACTGTTGAATGCATTTCTAAAGACCAACAGCAGGAAGAGCATTTGCAATCGGTTTCTCCTTCGCTCAGCTTTGGAGGGCGTGAACGACTCGGTCGGGGGGTTTCTTTCTCGCCCTGTTCCCTCATTAGTGCACGGAATTAGCACATGTAAAGGTTTTTGGTCTCTCTATGTCGCTTTGAGTCCTTGAAGTGGACAATCCAAAGAGCAAACTGTCACTCACTGAAACAAATGTTGGGCTTTCTAGGGATTACTGAATGCTCCGCCTTCTGTTTTTGTCATGGCATCTATCTTTGAGACACTTTGGGGAAGTTTGACTTCAAGTAACTCCATCTATCTGTTTTATATGCTGCTTGTTTATGCTAGAGCCTATCCCAGGTGTCTTCGGTTGAGAGGCGAGGTATAGACAAACAACCATTCACACTCACATTCATACCTATGGACAATTTGGAGTCGCCAATTAACCTAGCATGTTTTTGGAATGTGGGAGGAAACCGGAATACCCGGAGAAAACCGTGTATTATATTAGATATTGTAGTGGTGGAATGGAATGGAATGGCCTTTATTGTCATTATACAAGATGTACAACGAGATTGGAGAGCTTCTCCTTTCAGTGCAGTAGTCAAGTTTAAAAAAAGTATATAAAAGTAGAGTAAAAAAGACAATTTAACAAGATATATACAAGATATGTACAAGATATCCAAAATATACACATAATATTGCACAGGAGCATATGCAGGAGCAGACATATTGCAGATATATTAATTTTAGTGCAATGATAAATGGGTCATAGTGCAAATAATGACTGGTGTATACAGATGAGTAAAGTCACATATGTGAGTGTATTGTATTGGGTTGTTAAATAAATAAATATGATTGAGGTAGTAACAGTAGGTAGGTTACCGGGACATATTTCACCCCGGAACGATCGATAGGGGAGGGGTTGCCACCCGGAGGGGTGGGCGCAAGGGACGGGGGTTTTTCCGTTTCCTGTTGTGGTTGAGAGACGGGGCTTTCATCTCTCATATAGCAAAGAGTGCAAGTTAATGTTTGCAAGAAAATTAAGTTTTCTCCCAAATTCGACATTCCGCCTCAGACTCCAGTTCTTCGGCGCTTCAATATTATATTTTGCTAGTTAAACAACAATTAGCCACGTTTACATGAGGAGTTTTTCATCTTTCCGAATGGAATCTTTCTGAATGACTTTTCCGAAAACAATGGTATACATGGAAAGGAATATTCCAATCTCTTGTCTACATGGGCTGCTATAATCAAACAGAATAGTCACCAACATCACGTGATACCGGCTTCCCAAGTTGGAATAACTCCGTATTTGCAAGTTTTTCGTCCGTCCAATCTTGAAATTTAGTTTGGATCAAAAACAAACTTTTAGCCGCAGTCCAGTGCCGATTGCTGGCCTCCATTTTTATAACTGAAGAACATCTCTAGCGGTGTGTTGCGTCATATCTGAACACATCCGGGATAAATTTAAACAGGCAAAGATAAAATTCAATCTTGCTAATATTTTATAATTAAACTAGGGACATGTTTTATATAGATATATATTTTCTTTTTAAAGAAAAACTGGACATATGAATAAAGTATAGAAGGATTTAGATCAGGGGTCTCAAACTCAATTTACTTGGGGGCCACTGGAGCTAGGGTCTGGGCGAGGCTGGGCCGCATCAGGTTTTCCAAAAAAAAAAAACGCATTTATTAAAAACAGAAAAATATACAAACTTTTTCAGTGCTTTGGTTCCGATTTTCTACAATAAAAGCTCTGATAAAACATTCCACTGTTCTCAAATATCTTAATTTTTATTTTTCTGCACAAAATAAGATGAAAAATAAATAAACAAATCAAGAATAAAGAAAATCAATCAATCAGTAATAAATAAATATAATAATAATAATAAAACAGCAAATAATAAAAACTTAAGAAACCACATATAGTTGGTGGGTAGACAAATTATTTTTTCAGATTAAAATGAACAAAGCATTATTAGAGCCCTGTAGACATGACAAAACACGACTATAGTCACATTTATACTCTTTTTATTTACAACATATTGCGCAACTGCAGGGTCTTGAGACACATGCTAACTCGCAAACTAGAGAGCTAGCGACCTAAACGGTAGCCTTCAAGTGATTTCCTTTAAACTTAAATAGCCAAAAACTTACCACTTCCACACGGATAGGGAGGATAACTATTAACAGTTATTTAACCTTTAACATGAACATTAATCAAACGTAATATTTTTTCTGGGTACATGATACCATACAGCATCCATATCAAACTTGTGCGGGCCGCACTAACATTAGACTTTCATATCAAGGCGGGGGCCTCAAACTAGTGTCTTGCGGGCCACATTTGGCCCGTGGGCCGCGTGTTTGAGACCCCCTGGTTTAGATTCTGTTCCACAGATGTCAACTCATAACGACAGTAAATAAAAATAACTTTGGTCTTGTCAAGTCAGCTATATGCCAGGGCTTTGAACCCTAAACCTGCCATTCAAAATACCCTTTTCTTTCTCCATTTCTCCTAAATATTTGTTCCCAATTTTGGCCCTCGGAAAAAAAATGCCCTGAAAAGACATTTCTGTTAATGGGTTTTTAACTTTGACAGCCCTACCTAAAATATTTCCTGCACAAGGAATAAAATATTGATGATAGCTACAGTTTGACCCTGTAACAGATAATTTCCAATTTCAATAGAGTATGAAGGCGTAGCTGTTTCCTCTCTCTCCCCACGGGAAGATGGATGGATGTCACTAGATACTGACCATGTGTTGTTTCCTTGAAACTCACTTCTGGAGCAAGAAACAAGACTGGTGCATAGGTTTATTAAGAGTGTGTATGTGTGCGTGTGTATGTGTGTGTGTGCATGCAACCATGCATGGCGGCACACAAACTCACGTCAGCGCGACCTTCTACGCGCCACCGCCGCTGAGAAGGGCTTCTCTCAACATCTCTCTCTCTATCTCCTATGTTGTGCTGTCTTTCTCCGCCCCCCCCAACACACACACACACACACACTCTTCCTTTCGCCAAGGTGGCTGCTTCCCGTCAAAGATTGTGCAATTTGCATCACACGTAAGGAAAGTTTGTTTAGTGCATCCTTGTCGTTCATCTTCACGCTGTGAGGCCACGCAATAGTGATTGAAATGCAGCCATCACACGTACAGTATGCGGATATAGTACTTTAAAATAGTCAGTGTACAGCTTGTATAGCAGTATACATTGTCTAAATATCTTCCAACATAAGTGAGGAGCAACATAATTGTGGTTTGCCTGCAGTCAAGTATGCTGGTGGTATGGGGCTGCATGAGTGCTGCCAGCACTAGGGAACTGTGGTTTTCGAACAATCTGGTCTTCTGACATGATGCCTCGCTGAGGAAGTTCTAGGTGAAGGTCATGGAGTGGCTAAGCTCCACCAGAGATATCATCATGGAGAAAAAGGAAGATAATTCCACTAACAACCTGTGCAGCTATGGCGAGTTTCTTGCCCAAGAGAACTAAGGCAGTGCTAGGTAACCATGGCATCACAAATATTCACCCCAATGAATGAACATGTTGACTTAGGGTTGCCAGATGTTCAGACAAAAATGGCTGTTATTACTTTCAGTAGATAGTACAGTGGATATTAAAGTATTGTATATCCAAATGTACTTTCTGTTATGTTATGTTATGTTATGTTATGTTATGTTATGTTATGTTATGTTATGTTATGTTATGTTATGTTATGTTATGTTATGTTATGTTATGTTATGTTATGTTATGTTATGTACCATTGCATGAAGGCACCAGTTTGTATTTGCCTTTTCATTGCTTGCTATTGGAAAATGTATTATTGTATTCATTAAATACAATATTATAACACGATATACGTATTATAACATAACAAAAATGAAACTAAATATAAAAAATGATAACTTCAACAGTTAACTTATTTTTTTTGCATTGTTTCTCATTGGAATAATTATTATAAAATAAATAAAATATATATAACATGTAATTTATATTATTCTATTTAATATTTTTATTATATATTATAATGGTAAATACACATACAAAAATCTTATAAGAAAAAAATATAACAAAAATGAAACTAAATATAGAAAATGATAACTTCAACACTTTGACCATGAAACTTATTTTTATTTTCATTGTTTCTCATTGGAAGAATTATTCTAAAATAAATAAAATATATTTAATATGTAATTTATATTATTCTATTTAATATTTTTATTAAATATTATAATAGTAAATACACATACACATAAGAAAAAAATAAAAATAAAATTACTTGTATTTATTAAATTTTATTGATTATATTGACAATTATGACAATAATAAAAAAAATTGTGACACTGTCACAGATGTATACATTTAAAAGTAGGTTATTATTTTTATTCTTATTATTTGCAGAGCACTGACTGACTGATATATTCATAATATTAATTAATATTTTGGTCACATGAGGCGGCAAAATACTGGAATCAGTCCATCTACAATAACAAAACATGTCAATCCAAACTGAGCTTTATTATGTTTGTAATGGCATCATTTTTTGGGATCGGCCGCTTACTGTACTGTGCAGGAGTACCTAATAAAGTGGCCGGTCAAGTATGCATGAAACTCATATGTCGTATATGCATTCCTTTTCTCAAATGCCGTAGTAAGGACGAACACATTTAAAACATGTCATGTATGTAAGGAACTATAAGTTAGCATACATGGGATTGACCCCTTGCAAGGTGTTGTGACCTGCGTCACTTTGTTTGGTCGTGCACCAGAGAGGCTCCAAGGGTCTGCAAGGACCCCCCACAACCACCACCACCACCCACTCTCTTTTCTAAAATTCCACCCTCCACAGCCAGCAGGAACCACTCCCAGAAACTCCACATTGCCCCAAAGTGAGGGATCATCTCTACTTGATTGAGTTCCCGCTGGCTGAAGGAGGTTTATGACGACATTTGAGAGGACAAAAGAGCAACCAAATAGCATTTTTCCAGGCCATCTCTGCCACTTCAAAGTATAGATGCGCCTTAAACATTTACATATAGCTTAAACTAGAGGCGAGGTCATGGCTTGCCTCGGGCAGGGGAAAGCTGTGCTGGAGAAAATGGTGCTTGCGTTGCTCAACGTGCTTCTTTGAGCTCCAGCCTGAGGGTAAATTGACAAAGCCGTCCATAGTAAGAAGGGGCTTCCTGTCATTGCGGGGAATCGCTACAAATATTATGAAAAACGCGTAAAATGCATTGCAAAAATACACTGCTTTTCAGGAAAATATGCATGAAGCATCACATACAGAAATCTTCCTAAATCTTCCAGAAATATATTCCCACATCTGTCTATGTTCTTTACTCCCTTGTCTTCTACTTTGCTCCTACTTTGAACAAAATAGCATTCCTTAATTAAAAATGAAATATTTTTTTAGTTAGAACATAGAAAACTTCTTTACGATCCTCTAAATATGGTTTTAAAGATTAATATTGGAGCCCTCAAGACAAGGAATAACACCCCTATAGTTACATTTACCCAATATAATAGACATAATAACAGAAAATAAGCAATTTAAGACATGAATGAGACTCATGCTTGTGTGTGTGTTGCTGTAAATGTAAGTGTGGAGAACAGGAAGTGATTCAGAGTCAGGGGTTCCCAGTCAGTTGAGTTTTAGCTTGGCGTGGATTACGGCAGCAACAGTAGCCTGTGTCATTATTATGATTCTTATGTTATTTTTAGGCGGTACGGTTAGTGCGCAGACCTTACAGCTAGGAAACCAGGGTTCAATTCCACCCTCGGCCATCTCTGTGTGGAGTTTGCATGTTCTCCCCGTGCATGCGTGGTTTTTCTCCGGGTTCTCCGGTTTCCTCCCACATTCCAAAAACATGCTAGGTTAATTGGCGACTCCAAATTGTCCATAGGTATGAATGTGAGTGTGAATGGTTGTTTGTCTATATGTGCCCTGTGATTGGCTGGCGACCAGTTCAGGGTGTACCCCGCCTCTCGCTCGAAGACAGCTGGGATAGGCTCCAGCACCCCCCACGACCCTTGTGAGGAAAAAGCGGTAGAAAATGAATGAATGAATGTTATTTTTATTGTGATCAAGTCTGGTGCTTGTGTGTCTCACCGAACATTACAGTAACATTATAGTGAACTAGTATCAGATATTTAATGTATTTTTGTTAAATTAGCTATTTTTCTGCTTGAAATTACTTAATGTAGGCAATTGGCGACTTAATTGGCGACTCCAAATTGTCCATAGGTATGAATGTGAGTGTGAATGGTTGTTTGTCTATATGTGCCCTGTGATTGGCTGGCGACCAGTCCAGGGTGTACTCCGCCTCTGGACCAAAGACAGCTGGGATAGGCTCCAGCATACCCGCGACCCGAGTGATAATGTTAAATTGATAAGACAAGCATTTCCGACATGATACAAGTTAAATAAAGGTTCTCCTCCCATTCTGTGTGGAAGTGGTAAGCTTTTGTCTCCTCACTTTACTCTTTTTACTCTTACACTTTACTCACTCCTCTATTCCGTTTAAAGCCCTTTCTTAAATTGGAGTGGCTAACTTGTCAAATAAGTAGCTTGCTATGCTAGCAGCGGTCATCTCTAATATCCCTGCAGTTATCCCGTAGCCTATGTAATGTAGTGTTAAAAAGAATGTTAAGAGTGTAAAGGTGACTATCGGGGTGTTATTTCATATCTAAAAGGCTAATAATGTTAAAAAACTGTAAAACTTTCTATGCTCTAACTATGAAAATAGTCAATTTATTAATTTGCGTAACCAATTACCTGCGATAAACAAGGGACTACTGTATGCTTTTAAATATTATGATTACTTTTTTTTATCAAAAAAGATAAGCTGTGGCGACTCCATAATCAGGAAAAAAATATTAATATATTTTTTTAAATTGTGTAAAATATTGTTTTGACAGTTTCTGCAAGGACACATAACAAAACAAAATCAGAGAAATGACTTGAATTATTTGCAAGGAGACGCTTTATTATGAAGATTTTTTTTTTTAGCCTCATAAAAGCCGAGCTGAGTGTACGTGTATTATTTGTGGCATTTGTCTGCTTTCAATCTTTCATTTCAATGTCACTGATGTTTGTGCTGAGAATGCATCAAACAGTGCCGCTCAGATAACAACAACAAGCGAGCGATGACACACACACATAGGCAGTTGAATCATGTCAACAAAGAAATACTTTCTGTTTTGCATGCTAACAATAGTGGACGAAGAGATACAAAAAAAAAGATTATACACTAGGCCACCCACATTTCCACTCAATCTGCCAACAACTAGTCTGTAATTTCATAAAAAGCATTAGTGACAGAATGGGGAAAAAAATAGCAAGGAACTGTTACAGTGAGAAATAGCGAAAGAAAATGCAAGATGTCATAAATATGCAGATGCTTTGTTAGGGTGCTAAAGAAGCCGCCTGCAGTCCCACCCAAACAGAGAGCCAGCGCTGCTTGGCTTCATCTCCATATCAGGTTTCATTCCACTCGGCCCTGGAGGCCGCTGTTAAACGCAAGCTTAGACATTTAAAACACTCTTATCTCCGGCTAGCTAATGACCTTATACAGAAATATGTGCATAATTACACCCTGACCACCACAACGGGTTGTCTTTCCCAATGTTTGCATCTGCAACCCTGTCTCACACCAACTACCCTCATGTCCTCCTTCACTACGTCCATAAACCTCCTCTTTGGTCTTCTTCTACGTCTCCTACCTGGCAGCTCTAAACACAGCATCCTTCTACCAATATATTCACTATCTCTCCTCTCCTCTCTCCTCCTCTGATGTACTCTTTCCTGATCCTATCCATCCTGGTCACACTCAATGAGAACCTCAGCATCCTCATCTCTGCTACCTCCAGTTCTGCATTCCTGTCTTTTCCTCAGTTGCACTGTCTCTAGACCAAACAACATGGCTGGTCTCGCTAAACAGTTTAGTATACATTTCATTTTCTTATTCATTTTCATTATGATGATATATAATATATTGATATATATGTAACATTTTAATGACTTTGAAGCAGTATCGGGGAGACTTTGTACATTTTTTTACATAATAAATAATTAATTGTTAATAATTTATTCATTCATTCATTTTCTACCGCTTATCCACACGAGGGTTGCTGGGGGTGCTGGAGGCTATCCCAGCTGTCTTCAGGCGAGAGCTGGGAGTAAAGTGTAAGAGTAAAAAGAGTAAAGTGAGGAGACAAAAGCTTACCACTTCCACACAGAATGGGAGGAGAACCTTTATTTAACTTGTATCATGTCGGAAATGCTTGTCTTATCAATTTAACATTATCACTCGGGTCGCGGGTATGCTGGAGCCTATCCCAGCTGTCTTTGGTCCAGAGGCGGAGTACACCCTGGACTGGTGGCCAGCCAATCACAGGGCACATATAGACAAACAACCATTCACACTCACATTCATACCTATGGACAATTTGGAGTCACCAATTAACTTAGCATGTTTTTGGAATGTGGGAGGAAACCGGAGTACCCGTAGAAAACCCACACATGCACGGGGGGAGAACATGCCAAGTCAACGTACATGCAGGTAATGTGGGTCCATTACGGATACAGTGCAGATCATATTCTTCACAACTCTTACAAAGTGAGGTGAGTACTGTAGTGGTTGTTTGGAAGTACAACAAGGTATTATTATATGAGAGGAGACTGTGGGATGCAAGATAATGAAGAGTTCAAAATCATAATTTGTCATATTTACGAATGATTTAAGGAGCAGCATGAGGGTAGCAGTGAGAATATATGTTTCTGGGAAAATGACACTCAACCAGGCATTTCCACAGCTTCCATTTCTCTCCAGTGAAGCAGGAACTGTGTCTTTATGATAAACATCTCCACTTCTTTAACCCCAACAACCTCGCCCTCTGCCTGACTGACACCTCCTACTCCTCCTTCCTCATCCACCTTTCCTGTTTCCATCCCTCTTCCTCTATGGAAGAGCGTCGGGATTCCCGTGGGATAGTGGAGGAGGACAGCTTTCCAGGGTTGTTGCTTCATCAACTCAAATAAAAACCATAGAACATGTTCAGACCACCGCACTCTCGTTTCGCCGCTGAAACTTTTCACAGACATGTGAACATTTTTTTTTTCTGCGATGTTCTCATTTGCCATCAATCACTTTGTGTTTTGTGTCTTTATTTTTGTTTTCCAAATATTTCTCAGTACAGCCCTTTATCATGTGTAGCAACATATTTGGTGACATAGCATACTTTCTTTATATTATAATGGAAATTAAAAAAAAAAGTTAAGGTGAACAAAACAATTTTACGTGAATAAATTTGTACCCAATTGGCAACTCCAAATTGTCCATAGGTATGAATGTGAGTGTGAATGGTTGTTTGTCTATATGTGCCCTGTGATTGGCTGGCGACCAGTCCAGGGTGTACCCCGCCTCTCGCCCAAAGACAGCTGGGATAGGCTCCAGCACCCCCTGCGACCCTGGTGAGGAAAAAGCGGTAGAAAATGAATGAATGAATGAATGAATTAATTTGTACCCTTTCAAAAAATATATAGCTATCTATCCATTCATCCATCCATTTTTTTATGCTGATTATCCTCACTAAGGTCGTGGGGGTATGCTGGAACCTATCCCAGCTGACTTCAGGCGAGAGCCGGGGTACACCCTAGACTGGTCGCCAGCCAATCACAGGGCACATATAGACAAACAACCATTCACACTCACATTCATACCTATGGACAATTTGGAGTCGCCAATTAACCTAACAATATATAGCTAATGTTATTCAAATAAAGTTAGATTTTTGTACAGGAGTAACAAAAAATATCGTTATAATGGTAAAGTCATTTTTTTTACCAGAACAAAACAATTTTACATGTAACAGAAAAAACCTTTTAAAAAAACTACATGGATAGTTGTATAGTTTACCAGAAAAAAGCAATGATGTCATCAGCAGCCGACTCTGTAGTTCTTTAGTAACTAACACAGTTACACCACAAGTGCCATCACTTTCATAAAGAAAGACAGAGACATTATTGAATTCATGTAAGTCTTGGCAAAACAGGAAGATTTTGTGTCCATGTGGTCTTGCTTTGGCAACAGTAGACTTCAGTGAACGTAAAAGTAACTTTAAAGCTGATAAGACACTAACTAGGAAAAAAAATTAAGCGTACAGATGGACTCATGTTGTGTATTAATATCACGGCAAGATGACTGTACTGTCTGCTAAGAGGACAATGCATGCAAACCAAGGCAACAATTTTTGATCGACCAAAAAACGACAAAATAGATTCATTTTGTCGCAAATGTGTGTCTTTTTCTATCTATCATCTCTAGTTTTCGCACTATTCAGCAATATAAGTTTAATATATTTGGGTCCCAATTATTTAGGAAATAACTCCCAAAGGTAGTGTTTGTGTGGATCTTGCTGCCACTTCGACGTTTTGGTAAGCAACCATGTTTTCAATCAGGGTAAAAGTGACATTAAATATTATTTTTTTGTCCCTTATTCTACATGTATGTGCATTTTGATGTATTTTCTTCATGTAAAACTACAATTATACAACTATAAAACTATGTTTGTGTTAACAATTTTGGCTTTCTGGAGTAAATGAATTTGATTTATTTGGTTAGAGTATGTTTCAGTGAGATCTATACACTAACCAAGGTGCTATCAATGCACAAAAACAATGTAAGTTGTAATGGTATGTCATTAAGTTAATATAGCTTAAAGTTACAGTATTATTAGGGGGGGGAGTTGTTATATTATGATTTATACAAGAAAAAGCTTGTTTGTTAGTTAATTAGTTAGTTAGTATGTTTTTAGTTTTCATTGTGGCCTTAGTCAGCCTTAACATTAACTTTTCACTTCTAAAAGTTCCATCCTGATTTAAGGAAGACAAAAAAAAAACACCTCACACATCCACCTGTGATACTTCCCCATAACCTCCTTGCGTCTTCCACTCCCTCCCTTTTGCTTTTTCTCGTGCCCAGTTTCAGTCTACACGTCCCAACTCGTCGGAGAATTACACGAACCGCGCACTCCTTTTCTCCACAATTCTTCTGAACAATCACGGCGTGCCCTGCTCAAGGGCTGCAAGCAGGGCGTGTTGTCTTTGCAGACCACAGAACAGGAAGATTGACATCTTGCCGTACTACCGCAGCAACGTCCACACTTTTTTTTTTTATGGGCCTCATTCAGACAAACGGTTGCATCTTTAATGTCAAGGTCCTAAACCAAGGATTCTCAAAGAAAGTACTGCGGTTTTAATTTAGGTTCCTCCTATGGGACTGAAACATACTCAACTTCATCTTATATTGCCATATATCGTGCAAAACTAAGGGTAAAGAGTGCAAAAGACTTAAATGTACTATAATAGCCCTTTTGCTAAGAAATTAAGTCTGGTCCCGATTTATAGTTTGGGAAACCTTAGCATAGGCGAGGAAGAAAAGCCTTTATTTCAGGGGTCTCAAACTCAATTTACTTGGGGGCCACTGGAGCTAGGGTCTGGGCGAGAATAGGCCGCATCAGGTTTTCCAAAAAAAAAAAAACACATTTATTAAAAACAGCAAAATGAATAAACTTTGCTTTGGTTTTGATTTTCTACAAGAAAAGCTCTGATAAAACATTCCACTGTTCTCAGATATCTTACTTTTTATTTTTCTACACAAAATAAGATAAACAAATCAAAAATAAAGAAAATCAATCAATCAGTAATAAATAAATAAATAAATATAATAATAATAATAAAACGGCAAATAATAAAAACTTAAGAAACCACATAAAGTTGGTGGGTAGACAAATTATTTTATTCAGATTAAAATGAACAAAGCATTATTAGAGCCCTGTAGACATGACAAAACACGACTATAGTCACATTTATACTCTTTTTATTTACAACATATTGCGCAACTGCAGGGTCTTGAGACACATGCTAACTTGCAAACTAGAGAGCTAGCTACCTAAACGGTAGCCTTCAAGTTATTTCCTTTAAACTTAAATAGCCAAAAACTTACCACTTCCACACGGATAGGGAGGATAACTATTAACAGTTATTTAACCTTTAACATGAACATTAATCAAATGTAATAATTTTTTCTGGGTACATGATACCATACAGCATCCATATCAAACTTGCGCGGGCCGCACTAACATTAAACTTTCATATCAAGGCGGGGGCCTCAAACTAGTGTCCTGCGGGCCACATTTGGCCCGCGGGCCGCGTGTTTGAGACCCCTGCTTTATTTGCTTTGACTTAGGTAGTGAATCTCTGCGAGTCATATCCATCAGACATGCACCTGTTTCTGTCTTGAAGGTGCATTCACCTGTCATAGGAGGCGAGGGGACGACAGAAAGGAAAGGGGAGGACGAAGGAAAGGAAGAAAGGCTAGTAAGAGACAGCCAGTCAAGCCTTGAAAATGCTGCTTGTCACCCGTTTTTCAAAAAGAAAATGCACATCATGCCAGAAGTGTGAATGGATGAGTGGAGCAGATGTGAAAAAGGGAGCGGATCAGGAGGGTGGAGGAGGAGGAGGAGGAGGAGGAGGACAGGGAGTTGTCTCCTGCAACAAGTCTAACCTGAATCCAAAGCTAACAAGATGCCCTGATTGCAGGGTGCTGAAAATATGAAGGCACAGAAAACAGACGAGGGGAGGGAAAAAAAAGAAAATTAAACACAGTCTTTTGTTCCACTTTTTTCCTCCTAACTCTGCTCAGGTTTCAGCACTTAGTGTTTTCTTTTTTGTCTTGACACAGACAGACACAGACTTTAACTGAGAGAAATGTTGCAGAAATATATAACAGCACTGGAAAGCAGAGGAAGTATAAAAGCATCTTTGGATATCTTTGTATATCTCATTTAAATAATCTAAGTGGATCACTTTTTTTCCATTTTGTGGATTTTTGGTTAAAAAAATACTTTCTTGACATTTGTATTTTTTACATTTATGTATTTACGCATCACATACATCAACAACTAAGCACTAAACATAACATGTAATTTAACAGTGTTATTTCCAAATGCCCGCAAGGCATGCTGGGTAGCCCAACTGCAACAACAATATGAACTATGAACAATAAAACCTTGGATATCAACTGTGTGTTAACTCCTTGTTTATTTCTCTACTATGCTAATGCTACAAACAAGGCAAAATATTAGGAGAGTACTACAAGCTACCCAGCATGCCTTGTGACTGGAATATATTCAATTTAAAGTTAAATAAAAACTTTAAAGTTTAAATATGTTATTGTTTTAGTATTAATTCACTTGCTTAAAACTACATTCATACATTCTCATGCATTGGACTAATCCATCTTGCTGCGCATGTGAAGACAATAGCGAAACAAACTTGTTAGAAATTACAGCTGTAATTATACAAGAATGAAGTCAAAATATTCAGAGAAAATAGTCCAATGAGAAAAAAATATTTTTTTAATGTTTTTTGTCATATGAAAAACAAAACACAATGTTGTATTTTTTTTTTGGTTTGGTATACAAATATGGGAATAAAGTCATAATATTACAAGAGGAACATTTATGAAGGTATTAAAGAAAAGAGGGCCGCACAGCACAGTGGAGAAGTGGTTAGAATGTAGGTCACACAGTCTGGAGATCGGGAAGACCTGGGTTCGACTCTCTACTTGGGCATCTCTTTGATGAGCATCCCAGTGCATGCATGTTAGCTTAGTAATTAGCGACTCCAAATTGTCCATAGGTATGAATGTGAGTGTGAATGGTTGTTTGTCTATATGTGCCCTGTGATTGGCTGGCGACCAGTCCAGGGTGTACCCCGCTTTTCACCCAAAGACAGCTGGGATAGGCTCCAGTGTACCTCCATGATCCTTGTGAGGATATGTGGCATAAAAAATGGGTGGACAATTGGATTTAAGAAAAGAGTGGAAATATTTCAAAAATAGAAAAAAAAACATTGAAAAAAAGGAAAGACCAAAGTTCTTACGAGTAATATCCCTTTTCACATGTATCACAAAGCTGAGATGCATTTTTCTTGAAATATAAATAACATCTTAGCATATCTACGTGTGTTGGTTTAATATAAAATATCAAAGTGACACTTGCAGCTAGGTGGAAAAAGTTTGGACATCCCTGTGCTAAGCTAGCTCATGTATGCTCATATGCTAGCTCATATGCTAATGTCTTATGCTCTCACCGTGTTGTATAACACTTGCAAGACACTATCTCCATGTAATCTAGAATGGTATTCCAATTATTCCTTAATTGCACTTTGCACACCTTCTTGTCTTTAAGTCGTCCAGTGAAGTCCTTGTAGCATAGCACTCTCTAATTACGATGGTAGAACCAACACTGTTGACACCAGCCAAGTATGACACGCACACATTACGAGACAGGTGAGGAACGCTGGGATCCAACAATGGAGAAAAACAGCGGACACTTTTGTTGACAAATGATCTTTATCGTTATTGTTAGATGCTTAGGTGCTTTGGTCACAAGTACTGAGTCTGTACTTTCCCTGACGTTTGCTGACACGGTTCAGAAAAATCCACGGTTCTTGTCAACACTTTATTGTTTGCAGTAAATTTGTGTAATCTTGTTAAATATCAAACAGTAGAGTATATCACAATAGGAAAAATGTTTTTTCAAGAAATATTGTAAAAATGTTTACAGTTTAAATATTTCCACTGTACACTGTTTCTCTCTTCTTCCTCTCTTATTTCTTCTTGTATTTTAATTTCATTGAACTGGTAGTTACAGGGGCGGCACGGTGATTGAGTGGTTAGCGTGCAGACCTCACAGCTAGGAGACCCGAGTTCAATCCCACCCTCGGCCATCTCTGTGTGGAGTTTGCATGTTCTCCCCGTGCATGCGTGGGTTTTCTCCGGGTACTCCGGTTTCCTCCCACATTCCAAAAACATGCTAGATTAATTGGTGACTCCAAATTGTCCATAGGTATGAATGTGAGTGTGAATGGTTGTTTGTCTATATGTGCCCTGTGATTGGCTGGCGACCAGTCCAGGGTGTACCCCGCCTCTCACCCGAAGACAGCTGGGATAGGTTCCAGCACCCCCCGCGACCCTTGTGAGGAAAAAGCGGAAGAAAATGAATGAATGAATGAATTAACTGGTAGTTGCAGGGGCGGCACGGCGGACGAGTGGTTAGGAGACCAGGGTTCAATTCCACCCTCGGCCATCTCTGTGTGGAGTTTGCATGTTCTCCCCGTTGTTTGTCTATATGTGCCCTGTGATTGGCTGGCGACCTGTCCAGGGTGTACCCCGCCTGTCGCCCAAAGACAGCTGGGATAGGCTCCAGCACCCCCGCGATCCTCGTGACGATAAGCAGTAGAAAATGAATGAATTAATGAACTGCTATCAAACCTCTGTGATAACTTGCAATGAGTCTCTTACAGCACTGTGGAGGAATTTTGACCCACTCATCTTTGCAGAATTGTTGTCATTCAGCCACACTGGAAAGCTTTCCTGCATCTCAATAGGATTCAGGTCAGGCCAATCCAAAGTCTTCATTTGTTTTTTTTTTCATCCATTTAGAGGTGGACTTGCTGGTGTGTTTTGGATCATTGTCCTGCTGCAGAACCCAAGTTGGTTTCAGCTTGAGGTCATCAACCGATGGCCAGACATTCTCTTTCAGGATTTTTTTGGTAGACAGCAGAATTCATGGTTCCATTTACCACAGAAAGTCATCCTGGTCCTGAAGCAGTATAACAACCTGAGACCATCACACTACCACCACCATATTTTACTGTTGGGATGATGTTCTTTTTCTGAAATGTGGTGAATGTGAATGTGAGTGTGAATGGTTGTTTGTCTATATGTGCCCTGTGATTGGCTGGCGACCCGTCCAGGGTGTACTCTGCCTCTCGCCTAAAGACAGCTGGGATAGGCTCCAGCATACCTGCAACCCCAGTGAGGATAAGCAGCATAGAAAAAGGGTGGATGGATGGGATAATTTAGAGTTTTATGAGATGTTTTTTTTTAATATGCAATATTATCATTACATTTTATTGTCCGAATTAATTTAAAAATATTTTTTGTATCTTTTATTATTTCATTATTCATCTTTCTTACCCCAACGTGAGGTCCAATTTTAGCACTCCTAAAGTTCCCAAATATGCTTCCTGGCCTGATGAAGCCTGTGTGACAAATATATCAAGTACACAAAGTGAGAGCAGTCACGTGTACAAAAATGACAAGAGAAAGTTGATTAGTTGGCTTTCATAATCCCATTCAAACATCCAACCCGGCATATTTCATGGCACTTGTCATTTTCATTAGCAACCTTTGCTAAGAGTGCTCCCGGCAAGTCCGCACATGCACCGGGTTTCCGAAAAGCCTGCTTTTCCACCAACAAACTCGGCCGTGACAGGGAGGTGACTTCCTGTTTGCACGCCGCCACACACTGCTGATCCCCTTCAATCCATGTCCCCATCTAACGTACCTACATTCTTCAGTCATTACAAATGCTGATCCTTGTTCGTTTGGTTTGTGAAACAGGGACCGGCGGTTATTAAGTAGGACTGCCACACTTGTCGCTAACGTTCGTGCATTCCTTGGAAGACAGCGGACAGCGGCCCACGCATCACAAGATGGCGCATTATGTTAGTAGAGAGCAGCGTCTCTTCTGATGAACAAAAGGAGTAAGAAAGAAATGTAAATTATAGGATGTCATCACTGATAATGTACCACAGGGTGTAAACGCTACAGGGCCTCCACCAAACAAGACATGGACAAATTTATTACAGAACTTTGGCTTTTTTAAAGCATTCAAGCAGCCATATTTGATAACTTAAGTCTACATTGTGTTTAATATAGGATTAATGCTTTAGTCGGGCATGAGGAACCTTCTGGTGACTCGGAATGGACCTCACAATGAGGACAAAGAGGCAAGTCCCAGTAAATAAATTAACAAAAAATATACAAAAAGTTATGTAAAAAAATATACAACAAAATGTGATATTTTAAAAAATAGAAAATTTCAGGTAAAATAATAAATGAAATAATATTATTTTAAAAATAGACACCAGTACAATGGCATTTTAAAATAATCTTATATATTTTGGAAAAATGGTACATAAAATAATTAACACTCAACTGAAATATAAGATATTTTTCAACTTTTAAAAACTATAAGCATACACATTTATTTTAAAATTATGATTTATTGTTAATTTGTTTAGAATTTATTTACAGAAAGTTATGTAAAAACATATACAACAAAATTTGATATTTTTAAAAATAGAACATTTCAGGTAAAATAATAAATGAAATAATAATAAAAATAGACACCAGTACAATGGCATTTTAAAATAATGTTATTTTGGAAAAATGTCACATAAAATAATGAACACTCAACTGAAATATAAGATATTTTTAAACTTTTAAAAACTATAATCATACACATTTATTTAAAAATTATTATTTATTATTAAATTGTTTAAAATGTATTTACATTTATTTAAATACATATATTTATTTAATGTTCCATGAAAGAATTAATACTATAAAATATAATAAAATAATCAGCATTTTTAATGTATACAAATAATTAATGATCATTATTGTAATATTTCTAGAGAAATGGGGGGAATTGTATTTATTTATAATAATATAATAATATTTTATTTAATTTATTTAATTTATTATATGAATAATGTTTATTATATATAATAATGTTTTCTCTTACTTCAATGGCTAAAAGCTATTGCAGCAATATAAAAGCTTCAATGAATGCCTGACTATATAGGATAACCCTATCGGAGCACATCTTAACCCCACAACTTCTTACACACATGCTAGTTGATCCTTTTAGCCTCCCTGCTGTGGGCCATCATTGTCACAGGGACGTACACAGGTGGTGCTGAACAGGTCCATCCACTAAGCTGGATGACTTCACAAGGACATAAGGAACACGCCTTTGTCGCACTGAGGTATGAAGCAGCATGGCAAAAGTCGTTGATGTTTTGCAGGAACATTTACAGTTGGATCTTGGATGTGTTTAATGACATGAAAGCATGTTGATTGGATTTAAAACATACAAATTGTGTTTCAAGCGTTTTGGTAATTATTCTTGAACGTGTTATATTGCTTATTAACACATCACGGTCTTATGAGATAATGCATTTCTGTCACTGTCATTAGAACGGTGCACTATTATGTTTCCTGAATGGGATCTGTATCTATGATTATGAGTGAATTATGTGCGCATTCTGCTGCATACCTATTCATACCTGTTGCACGAAATGTACCCTCCCAGTTGAAATGTAAGTAGAGCATGACATGTCCCTGGCAAAGATGGAGGCCATCAGACTGAAATATGGAATTACAAAAATAAATTATGAAAATATATATGTTATTAAAAGTAAATTAATAAAATAAATAATAATACAAATATTAAATACATATCATTTTTATTTTTGTGTTATAGTTTTATTTATTAAATATTTGTAATATTTCTTATTTTATATTTGTTAATATTTTTACTTATTTTTTTAAATTTTTTTAACCTAATTAAAATATTTTTTCCCAACCATTTTAGACATTTTATCTGTTGACACAATGCAATCAAGCAATTGCATCATTGTGGTAATAATGTCATGTCCCTGAGAAACACGGAGGCCATTTTATTGCGACATTCAATTAAACAAAAAAATATGACTGAAATAATAAAATGATATATTATTCAAAGTCCACCAGTCCAGGGTGTACCCCGTCTCTCGCCCGAAGACAGCTGGGATAGGCTCCAGCATGCCCGTGACCCTCATGAGGATAAGCGGTATAGAAAATGAATGAATAAATGAAAATCCGGATCCAAGTCATGGAAGCAGCAGTCTCAGTAGGGAAGCCCAGACTTCCTATTAACAGGCCAACTCTTCCAGTTTCACAGGGAGGACACCAAGGTGTTCCCAGGACAGCTGTGAGTCATAATCCCTCCAATGTGTCCTTGGTCTGCCACTGGGCCTCCTCCCGGCTGGGCATGCCTGGAACACCTCAGGCATCCGGGACGCATTCTAAGTTAATATTAATGTATTTTTGGTATGTGAGTCTGTGTTGAACATTTTCATACTAAATTTAAATATTTTTTAAACCATTTTTGCTATTTTTTCCCCGCCGTTTTATTAGTTGATGCAATGCAATGAAGCAATAGAACAAGATGTCCCTAACGAACATGGAGGCAACATTGCAACATAGAATTACATATAAAATATACTGTATTACATTAAAAAAAATTAAAACAAATATTAAATACATTTAATAATGGCCTAATTGTTACTTTATGCTGCACATGTAAGGATATTATTTCTTGGAAAATTGCAAATTCTAATTAATTTATCATTACAAACTGGACCAGTTTATGACATAATGCAATGTTGGTATTTGGTAGTTGGTATTTTTGCACATTAAATCTAGGAAGAAAACAGATACCGGTCACACTGTAATCCCTTTGCCATATTTCTTTGCAGCATTGCTTGCAATGACTCATCAGTTCCTCGTATGATTTATATCTGCTTTTAGAAACAGTAGGGGAAAATTAAAGGAAGGAGTTTCCGCCCTAATGCCCATTGTTATTCTCCTGGTGTGGTATTTGTGTTCTTCCTTGACAGCTGCAATGACACAGCAAATAAGAAAGAATACCAAATTTGTATTATTTTGTGGGATAAGAGTGGGATAGGTTATGTCGTTTTTGTCAAAATGTGAGAACACTTAAATTATGGCATGAACTGATATAAAAGGTGACTTGCGCCAATGACAGTGAATTATAGCACAACAGCACCACCTGATGTCTATACAATGTACTGCAAGTTTATTGTTTTAATTACTTGCTTTGAAGTAGCTTTATTGATCAAAATGCATTAACAATACAAAACCAAGTAATGGCTTTAGAATACAACACATATACATTCTTCAAAATTAAATCAAGTCATTGAATGTAGTGAATGTCAAAATACCATTTATTATAATAAATAATAGTTGAAAATATTTTGAGGTTTGGTAAAAAAAGGTATATTTAATATGTTAATTCATAAATTCAACTTCCGGATTGGCTCTTCCTGTCATGTGACCATAGCCAGGATGACGCACTCAGTCTCAAACTGTGGCCATTCGAACCCGGAAGTTTGGAGCTTTAGAGCATTGCTATGTATTTTGGTCGCAATAGA
This sequence comes from Doryrhamphus excisus, assembly GCF_030265055.1. Lineage (NCBI taxonomy): Eukaryota > Metazoa > Chordata > Actinopteri > Syngnathiformes > Syngnathidae > Doryrhamphus > Doryrhamphus excisus. Next base: position 9,061,900 of record NC_080478.1, read on the forward strand.
TCCAGCAATACAATGGCGGTAGTTATTTTATGGTAGATTGAATGGAATTGTCAATATGAAACATCGTCTCGTAAGTCTGGCTATCGCTGCTATGTGTTGAATTTGTATGGAAGGCTAAACAATATGGAAAGACAAGACGAGGACTCATACACGGTAAGAAAGTCAACTGTAGTCAATACTGTAATCATTTTGGTTAATATGATACGAAACTAAAGTTAGGTTTTATCCACCACGAAGGTGTTTTTTTGTTTTTTTTCTTTAATTTTGGTTATTTCTCACTGAATTCGTTGAACATTTGTCATTTTTAGAATAACCTCATTGGGACTCTGCTGGCTATTTTTGGCAACGTGCTTGTCAGCATCTCCTTGAATATTCAGGTACAGTACTGCCTTTTCTTTTCTCTGTTAACGCCAATTCCTCAGTGTTTACTTATAATACAATGTCTGCACTACTACAGTACTGATAAATGATCCAAATCTCAAAGCATCAAACACATGCAATGGAGATATATGCCACAATTACATAAAAGTTACAAGACGGTAGGAACAAATGTCAAAACCACACACAACCCCCCCAAAAGGCTAGTAGGGGACTTTTGAAAGAAGCATTTAAAAAATTTGCAAGCATTCTTCTTTATTAAACACTTACTGTTTACAATATTATGGAGCAACATGTTTATGAAGCAAGTATCAGCAATTAAATTGCCCACAACATTCCACCTTTTCAAAATTCAGCCATCTAAGAGTTGTTTGTTCCGTAAACTTGCAGCCTTTCTCTCATGCATGTGTCACTGTAATAGTATACAACACTATTTCACACAACAACACTTGACCACAGTTGTTTACAATCTACTTGTGTTTTTTTTCCCCTCACAGAAATACGGTCATGTAAACATCGTGGGAGCAAAAGACCCGCGTGTTTTCTACCGTACGAAAACCTGGTGGTTTGGTTTTTTCCTCACCTCTTTGGGTGAAGGAGCCAACTTTGTCTCGTACGCCTTCGCCCCCCTCAGTCTTATAGCACCTCTCAATGCTGTCTCCATGCTCAGTGAGTGTTCCTCTCTCCCAGCAGTGTTAAATATAATAAAGGAAAGTATGTGTGTGTGTGTGTGTGTGTGAGATGTAACGTGTTTGTTTTTCAGCAAGCTTCATTTTGGGTTTTATTTTCATGCCCGAGAAATCCAGGTCGAAGGACTTTGCGAGTAAGTCCAGCATGTACTGTACCTGAGTAAGCGTACATACAAGTGATGCAGTCCTCCATGTAGATCATTTTGATTGACCATGTGATGTGTTTGTCAACTTCCAGAGCGTTACGGCCTGTCCTTCCTGGGTGCTGTCCTCGCCATCGGAGGGGTGTACCTCTCTGTGGCCTTTGGACCCAACTCGCATGAAAACCTGACTGCAGAAATCATTGTGAGACACCTTGTCGGATGGCCTGTTCTACTTTATCTGGTACGACCTGTTCCCTTCCCATGCACATTAAATGCACACGATTCCTGCTTCCTAATTTGTACACCATAAGGTGTACAAATGGCTTATTTTTGTCAGATTTTATCTACTGTAATGTGTAATATGAATGTAAAAGTGACTATATGGGTGTTATTTTATGTCTAGATGGCTCTAATGTTAACTTATTTATAAGATTCTTAACATGGTTTCTATGTTCTTAACTATAAAATAACCATTTAACCCTGATAAATGAGGGATTATGGTAGTAAAGCTCAATAGTGAGTTATTAATAGGTCAAACACAATGCATTTTGGGAAGCTGCACCACAAGGACTTTGTGTATATCGAAATGAATGCTTATACATTAATATATAGGCATACATTGTGTGTTCCTCATGTGTTACTTGTGTGGTATTTTTGGTTGCACCGTAAGTGAGGTAGGCATTGGGGTTGGTAAGCTACTGTTGGTTTGTGAAATCAATGCAGACAAGTACCTCATGTAAGTTGAAAAATCTACAAATCCATCCATTTTCTATACCGCTTATCCACACTAGGGTATGCTGGAGCCTATCCCAGCTGTCTTCGGTAGTTGGTATTTTTTATTAATGTGAGTGTGAATGGTTGTTTGTCTATATGTGCCCTATGATTGGCTGGCGACCAGTCCAGGGTGTACCCCGCCTCTTGCCCGAAGACAGTTGGGATAGGCTCCAGCACCCCCGCGACCCTCGTGAGGATAAGCGGTAGAAAATGAATGAATTTGCGGGGTCGTGAATGCTGAATTTTCATTACACAGGGATCCATTGTGCATTACTTTTTTCGTTGTACTACTCACCACAATTGCATTATATTGAAAGTCATTCCTGATATATTGATCTCTAATTATCATATTTATTCACTGACAGGTGCTGGAGGTCATTGCATTCTGCCTGCTTTTATATTTTTACAAAGAGAGAAATGCAAACTACCTCATTATTGTCCTGCTTCTGGTTGCTTTGCTAGGTAAAATGAACGTGGAGAGCATTTTCTTATTCATAAGACCAAACAGGTCTCAAGAGCTGATTTGTGTCTGTGTGGTGCTCAGGTTCAGTCACAGTCATTACAGTGAAGGCCGTCTCCAACATGCTGGTTCTGACCATGGAAGGCTCCATGCAGCTTGACTACCCCATCTTCAGCGTCATGTTTGTGTGCATGGTGGCTACAGTCATCTTCCAAGCCAGGTGAGTGGCAAGTATCTACTACTGATTTGATTCCTCGTTTCAATTTGTTTTAACTAGGTTTGAAAAGCTCTAATAACAGTCCCATTTAAAAGTAGAAATATAAAAGACAAAATCTATTTAAATTTAGCAACTATACCAGTAGTATGGGTAAAAGTTATATATAATATCAAAATATAATGAGAATTAGGGCGGAACGGCGGTCTAGTGGTTTGCGCGCAGACCTCACAGCTAGGAGACCAGGGTTCAATTCCACCCTCGGCCATCTCTGTGTGGAGTTTGCCTGTTCTCCCCGTGCATGCGTGGGTTTTCTCCAGGTACTCCGGTTTCCTCCCACATTCCAAAAACATGCTAGGTTAATTGGCGACTCCAAATTGTCCATAGGTATGAATGTGAGTGTGAATGGTTGTTTGTCTATATGTGCCCTGTGGTTGGCTGGCGACCAGTCCAGGGTGTACCCCGCCTCTTGCCCGAAGACAGCTGGGATAGGCTCCAGCACCCCCGCAACTTGTGAGGAAAAAGCGGTAGAAAATGAATGAATAATGAGAATTAGAAGGCCTTCATTTGGGTGGAGGACTGCCCTGTGTCTTGACGGACATCCAATGGGATCCTCCGGCTCAGTGCAGGTGTAATTTTTTGGGGGTCTATCACTCAACATTTTATTTTATTTTTTAATGAATGACTGCCTTACTGCGTCCAACCTCAGCAGCAATGGCACACTGCTTTAGGGCTTTGTTATGCAGCTTGACCATGTTCAAGAAGAGAAAGCCTCTTTGCTTTAGCCATCAGGAGGGCATGACCGTGTGAATGCCTGACAGAAAATGACACGGCTCGCATCTAAACAAAAGCCTAAAAACTAAAAACACTTGTTGTTGGAACACGGTACCTCTGTATAAATGACAATTAAAAAAAAAACACCAGCAGTGCTTCAGTTCCGTCTTGCTTCTCTCTTGCAAGTCAATGAACTCCATGATAATTCCAATCACAGCGACAGTAGATACCAGGGCTTTCAAGTTAAATTTACTAATCAATATACACGTTTCTTTGTCCATTTACACTGTTTTTGCAGGTTTCTCTCCCAAGCTTGCAAGCTGTACGACACATGCCTCATCGCCAGCGTGAACTACATCCTCTCCACCATTTTTGCTGTATTAGCAGGTAAGGCTTTGACGTTATTTGTTGACACATCAGATGGGGAATTCTCCATAGCAGGTTCGACAACTCTGTGTTTGTCAACCCTCGGGCGAAAAAAAGTTTCACTGTGTCATTCTGACTCAAGTGCTCACTATTGATTTCAAAGTATTAGCATTCTATGTTAACATGTTCAATAGTGATGTCATCACTTTTGCTTTTTTATGGGTTTTTTTTAGGAGCCGTGTTTTATTTGGAGTTTAAGAATGAAGATGCCCTTCACATCAGCATGTTCTTGTTGGGGTAAGTCATAATCACAGGAGACAATGACAATATATAGTACTGGGATATATTAGTCATATTTTTTTCATTGTACATTTCCTAAAATTAATGTTGGTCTCATCTCGTAGACCCAATCTTGTGTGTCATCGTGTCTCATGAGTTGGGTGTCTTGTGAGACCCACTAGTTAGCATGATTAGCAGTGTGGAGAATACCAGTGACTAGCCTGAGTTGTGGCTGACAGCAGCTCCTGTATGAATGCTGAATGTATGTGTGTATGTGCGCCATTGCAGTAGTATTGTACTACTCTAGCCACTAGGTGTCAGGGTTGTTACATTGATGAGACAATAGCCGCCAATTATGCTGTCAATGATAATGTGTGAGTCTGTTTTATTTAGTTGTAAGACTTTTTATTTTCTATTATTACGTCAATCCAGGTTTCCTATGCTCACTCTGAAAACTATGAAAATATTCCATTCGTAAATAAGGAATTTGCGGATATTCACTTATAGTGGTTGGGTCTGGAACCAATAAAGGAGACACGGTTGCATTACATTACTAAATTTGTGTATGATTGTAGGGGATACATTGTGAGTGTCTGCAACTGTATTTCTTGTTTTATAATAATAGACCAGCGCTTCTCAAATAGTGCCACAAACTGTCAGGGGGGAGGGGGGCTCAAGTAATGCAGACCAGCACGTACATTCTATTTTATGGTAATCACTGCTCTGAAATGCTTTTTTTGCTGTCTTGTGTAGGACTGCTGCATGCTTCTTGGGGGTCTTCCTCATCACCAAAAACCGGAAGAGGAGCAAGACCTTTGAGCCTTATGTCACTATAAATATGAGTAATGGTGTGTAAATGTTGTACTGCATCACATCCATTCATCCATTTTCTACCGCTTATCCTCATGAGGCTCGCGGGCTCATGAGCGTATCACAGCTGTCTTCGGGCGAGAGGCAAGTACTGGTCGCCAGCCAATCACAGGGCACATATAGACAAACAACCATTCGCACTCACATTCATACCTATGGACAATTTGTCACCAATTAAACTAGTATGCATGCTTTTGGAATGAGGGAGGAAATCGGAGTACGCGGAGAAAACCCACTCATGCACGGATGGCCGAGGGTGGAATTGAACTCCTAGCTGTGTGGGCTGCACACTAACCACTCGGCCGCCGTGCAGCTCTACTGCATCACAACGCATTTTCATTCTGTTGACTTACCCTCAGTGTGAATGGTTGCATGCATGGGTTTTCTCCGGGTACTCCGGTTTCCTCCCACATTCCAAAAACATGCCAGGTTAATTGGCGACTCCAAATTGTCCATAGGTATGAATGTGAGTGTGAATGGTTGTTTGTCTATATGTGACTTGTGATTGGCTGGTGACCAGTACAGGGTGTACCCCGCCTCTCGCCCGAAGACAGCTGGGATAGGCTCCAGCACCCCCACGACCCTCATGAGGATAAGCGGTGGAAAATGAATGAATGAATGAATGAATTAATGACTTACCCGCTTATGTTGTGTCCACGATCAGGTGTCCCAACCATTCACAGTACGAGTCCCGAGGCCCCACCTAACTTCAGTGGCACTTTCTCTTATGGTGCTCTGGTCAATGACTCAACGTCTTCCACTCATCTGCCTGTCAACGTGGAGCAACCTACTTCTAGCACTAGAGTGCCTAACGAGGCTACTGGCGGGAAGGAAGATTAGCACTTCAAAGGTTGACCTTTCTCTGACTTGTGCGTACTTTAAAGCTATGATTCCCATAGAAATAATCTGTTCCGGGGTCAAACCCTTTTTTCCTGCTCAGAAGGACAATCTTGAAAATATATTTGAATGGTGTTGGGTACAAACATGCTCAGGACCACCAAAAACAATCTTGAAGGTGCTGGATTGTAAACCGGTACAAGTGAATGTGGGAACAATACTTGATACTTAAATGCCTCAAATTTTTTTGCTTTGCTTATATATATATGCTGTTAAGTGCTTCCTCTTATGACTCATATCTACACCTTTTGCCAAAGTTTACTTTCTAAATGCAGGTGTTTGTGTTAATATTCTCCCTTTAACTCATCTCCAAAGAGCAGTGTTCACTCCAGGTTTGCCTCTTTTTGGGGGGTTTGTATTACTACCTTTTTGAATGGGTCCAATTAGTTGTTGAAAATTCCTTAATTTATTGTATTTATTCATTTTGAATTAGCATTTGTGCCTTGAAGAGCAGCATGACACTGGATAAATTAAGATAAAGGTGCACTAAGTTGAAGTTGTATCAATAAAAATATTCTGTTGAAAATCATTTTTGGCTGCAGGTGTTTTTTTAATAATATTTTTTGTTGGACTACATTTCTAATGAAAACCAACAAGAATAAATACAATATGCTGGTGATTTGACTCTTGCTATTTCTAATGTGTGTGTTTTGACTTGTTTGATTGTGCTCATATGAAAGAGCTTAACACCTCGCCTTTTCAGGTTTTGTATTTACAGTAGCACATTTTATCATTTTATACATAAATTATTATTAAAATAAAATTCAATTAATAAACTCAGTAGGTCTTACTCTGCTTTAGGGAATAATATTTTTGTGTAGTTTATAATTTATGGATATTAGTACTGTACTACTGGAAATGAAATCACGTTAAACAAGCGACATTACGTTTAAAATAGAACAGATCTGCAAGAAATGCGTTGCTATTTCAGCTCATTAAATTGTAGAATCAAAATTACAACTAATTAGTTTAAATTGTATTTATTGTGAGTATATCCTCCGTTGCGTTCAATGTCATGATTGAACCACCGGTTGCTCTTTAACTTCCTAGAGGCCGGTCCACGTTCTCGTTCTGCTTTTTTAACTGGTCACCGCGAAACTCCTCCACAATCCCATTGGTCAACCAGAGTGGGCACTGAGATTGTGTTAGGTTGCGCTGCAGTAATCCCATAATAACAAACGCCGCTTCTGACAGCAAACTCTTGATATTGAAGACGGCCAAACGGTCTCATTTTCTGTGTCATTCGCTCATCAAATCCTGCTTTAGCCCCCTTTGCGATGGTTTATCGTCACGAACGGTAGTCAGGTAAGTCATACAACTAGCAACCTGGGTTGACATCTGTATCACGAAGAAATGAAATGGACGCAATTTGTGTTATGTTTTGCTTTTTGTGTGCGTTCTCTGGTCATTCATCTTCATTGCTAATGTGGCATAAGGTAATAGTTGTATTTAGAGGTTAAACGATTACGTATGCTGCTGTCATACATTTTGAATGAGCCCATTACGTAATATTTAACATTTCGTTTGAAACAAGTGAAACCATTTTAACTGGTTGGCCGCCCCCTGCTGGCAACACTGTATATGAATCGTATTTTAAATACGCCACTAGATGTCGCTGTATCCTCAGCTCTTGTATGAGAGGTGGCGTGACCATTAATTTTTTTTTAGCAACCTGTTGTTTCTAATCGGTCTGCTTTGCAAAATGTTTTAAGCTGCATACTTATTATTTCGGGATTCTGCCAACACTGAAAATCACATGCCAACATTTATAATCTATAGGAAGAAATCAGGATTGTTGATGGTTTTTGTCACAAAAATGCTTAAGCATAGGCTTTTTTTCTCCCCAGTGGCATCTCTTGCTTGTGGTCCCCATCTACCTATCATCATCAGTCCTAAAAAAAAAGGCTCACCATGCTGCGAGAGAGCTTCAAGGCATGGAGCAACGGCTCCGAGGCCTACAGCAGTGACCCGGAGGAGGATGAGGAGGAGGAAGAGGACATGGTGTTTGGGGACAATGACCAGGACGGCATGGCAGAAGAAATGATGGACCTCAGCGACCTCCCCACGGCGCTCTTTGCCTGCGGTATCCATGAAGCTGTGTTTGAAGAGGATGTGGACAGGGTGAGTAAACTGATGACAAATTTTGGATTTTTGATGATATTTTTTATGTAAATTTCACTTTTTCTCAAATGGCCATGAAGTAATATAATTGAGTTGCGACCAATTTTCTAGAATAATACAATTGGTTAAAATTTCACATCAGCATCTAAGCACTGACTTTTTCTTTATCTTTTTTTTGTCATCTTTTTTACAATACCACCACAAGGTTCCAATGATGACAAAGAGGAAAAATGTTATGATAACCATAGAACAGGAACTGGAACATATTGCAGTGTAGGAAAGTGTCTCCTGGCTGTTCAGTACAATATGGCTAAGCTGCCAATAAATAATAATAATAAAAGAAGTAGAATGGACTTAAGTATTAATGGAATTAGGTATATTTTTTTTTGGGGGGGGGGGCAGGTAACGATGTGAAATATTGATATGATATGATATGATGATAGACTCTCCTGTCATGCCCAAGTGCCCACTTTACATCTTTCACATTTTTGTTGTATTTTTCCCTTTTCTGTGCATTATAAAGCTAGAAAATGAGTTAATATGAGCTGGCTAACAATGCTATCGTTAGCTAGCTATTTTGACTATGAAACCCTCTAAGAAAACCCTCGTTTAATAATTTCATATACATGCTGTGATCATGCAGGAAGAAGTACATTACAGCATCTTGCCATATTTTGATGATTTAAAACATTACCGGAACATCTTTCCAAGGCGCATTGATTTCAGAGACTCATTAACTGGAACTAATGCTACTTCCGTGTCAACAAGGTAAGACGCCTCCTTCTCCCGGGAAGAGAATAATGTTGTTAATTACAATGTACGCTCTCATTGGGATGCCGACTGATGGAATAGCTGTATCTTACAGCAGAGACGTGTGCTCCCTGAGCTCGTATTAACTCGTTTTCTGACATTATCATGCACATGTTATCATGTTCAGGATTGTGAATGACGGCTGACCTCCCTGTCCACTTTCCTGGGTGCTAGCTTCTTTTTACACTTGTATAACAGTTCAGAAAGGATGAAGTGGCATGACTTCAGCAAGCCCACCTCTCCGTTTCTGTAGATGCAAGACATTAATGTGAAAAAATGAAATTGAAGTTTCACAGTGACACACAAAAAACTACTGAAGTATGTTCCTCGGAGGAAGAATACATGGAGGAGGACAGAAACACCTTTAATGATCTGCAACTCTAATCCAATTATATTGTCCTTCCATCCTATCCTCCCATGCGTCACATCTTTTGACTTTTCAGTCATTCATTCATTCATTTTCTGCCGGGGGTCGCGGGTGGTGCTGGAGCCTATCCCAGCTGTCTTTAGGCGAGAGGCTGAACTGGTCACCAGCCAATCACAGGGCACATATAGACAAACAACCATTCACACTCACATTCATACCTATGGACAATTTGGAGTGGCCAATTAACCTAGCATGTTTTTGGAATGTGGGAGGAAACCGGAGTACCCGGAGAAAACCCACGCATGCACGGGGAGAACATGCAAACTCCACACAGAGATGGCCGAGGGTGGAATTGAACCCTGGTCTCCTAGCTGTGAGGTCTGCGCACTCACCACTCGACCACCGTGCCGCCCACTTCTGACTGCAGTCAGTCCAATGGTTTTCCATACAGGTTCTTTCTGCAGAACATCCTTGTTTTACATCTCCTTTCTCAATCACAAGCCCACTGGACTCCTCGTTGCGTTTTATTTAAATCCATATTTGCATGTTCAATATGCAAAAGTGTCGAGTCTAAATGCGGCACAATCCCTTTAAACCAATCAGTCCCGTTTTGTAGTTTGCTGTTTTTCACACATTCACGCCCCCATCCCTGCCCGGCCTTTTTAAGTGGAAATGCCACCCTCACATCCCTTCAGTCAGAGCATGGTTCAATTTAATGAGAATGCTATAAATAGGCATTTTGACATTTGTTTATTCTTCCGAAAATGAGGACATGTAACAGCGGTTACATCAGTAAGAAAGACAATGCTTGCTATTATCAGGTTGTTTATGCTTTTGCAGCGTCTAATGTGTTTAAACGCTGTAGAATCCCGGCTTTTACTAAAAAGCTCGACATCTGCACACTCAGGGACATGGCAACCTACATTTTGTGTGTGTCTTTGGGCTCTTGGCTCTCTCTCAACACAACATTACCTCCTTCTTGTGCTCAGAGGCCCACATGCTGCAGGACGGCCTGTTTTTTGTGAGCACACACTGTTTGCTCCTGGACAAAACAAGTAAGAGAGGGAGAGAATGGGGCAAGACATATGCACTCGTTTTTGTATAATGCTCTTAAAGCATGCCCCTTTCTTCTGTGTAGAAAGAGAGAAACCTACAGGGTCTTGTCCAGGTTTCTCTTTCTATGTACTCTTGTAGCTTACACTGCTTTTTATCAAGGATTGATGGGGATACACATTTCAACTGAGATGATTTTTTCAACCCATATTGTTTGTCATACACTAATTGAATCAAATACCTAATGGTACATTCCCTGGTACAACTAAAGGTACAGTTGTTTGGACAAATATAACGATGACAACAGAAATAGCTCATAAGAGTACAATTTTTTGGAAATAAAATATTATATTTATTCATGTAAGAATATGAATGTGACTGTGGTGTGGTGTGAATGGTTCATTCATTCATTCATTTTCTACCGCTTATCCTCATGAGGGTCACGGGGGTGCTGGAGCCTATCCCAGCTGTCTTCGGGCGAAAGGCAGGTTACACCCTGGACTGGTCGCCAGCCAATCACAGGGCACATATAGACAAACAACCATTCACACTCACATTCATACCTATGGACAATTTGGAGTCGCCAATTAACCTAGCATGTTTTTGGAATGTGGGAGGAAACCGGAGTACCCGGAGAAAACCCACGCATGCACGGGGAGAACATGCAAACTCCACACAGAGATGGCCGAGGGTGGGATTGAACTCGGGTCTCCTAGCTGTGAGGTCTGCGCGCTAACCACTAGACTGCCGTGCAGCCGTGTGAATGGTTGTTTTATCTATATGTGCCCTGTGATTGGCTGGCGACCAGTCCGGGGTGTCCCCCGCCTCTCGCCTGAAGACAGCTGGGATAGGCTCCAGCATGCCCACGACCCTTGTGAGGATAAGCGGTTAGAAAATGAATGGATGGATGTAAGAATATAAGAAATAACCATGGATTTAGCTTGATATCATCTCTTAAATTAAACTCTTATGAGCTATTTATGTTATCATTATTATATGGGTCCAAACAAATATACCTTTAGTTGTATCAGGCAGTTGTAGAAACAAGGGTGGTCTAATATTTTTTTTTGTTTGAGCCTTGCTTTATAACCACTTTATAAAGCCTTATATTTTTTTTTTCTTCTTTATTTCCAACATCATCCAAAGCACAACAAACCACACATAAATCAACACAAATAAAAATACCCATGTACATATAAACATACACATGTTTGAAAGGGAATGGGAAGAAGTCAAGACTTATCTAGTCCCACCCCCCTAACCACCCAGATTCCAACCTCATCCCAACAAAACATATATTATTCCTTGTCTACCAGAATGAAAACCCCACAGCCAACCACCCTCACCCAGCTTGAGGCAACCAACTACATGCCAAGAACAACCAGTTCATTACTAGTCATCGTATTGTACATAATCCAGTACAAAAGAAAGAAGGAAAGGAACCACTCCAACTATACAGTCATCACAAGCTAACATGGATATAAAAAACATCAATGTTATGGTATTTTTTCAGTGAGATTGAAAATAAATGTGACAGAAAAAAGATTATTTTCTGCCTTTTTTCCATGTTGCTGTTCTGTATTAACACTAAATGGTGAACAACAATTTGTATGAGTATAAAAGTGGGCTTAAAATAGGTCTTGGCACTATACAATATTCATTGGTAAAGATTGGGATTATTCTGTTTTCTGAATACTAGGGAATTGTGAATAGTACCTATTAAATGGCTGCAGTATTGTGGCTGACATTTGTCCAGTAACCTATGTACAATATACTCCGTGCTTGGGTGATATGTAGACCTGCATGCTTGTGATTATAGCAATATGTACGTGGATGTCACACTGCGGTCTATATTTGGTTGGTGGCCCTGGGGAAGGGAGGAAGGTTGGGCTTTAGCAATGAACGTGAGGGGAGCTGGTGCTCGGCAGGCTGAAGGTCAGACATGATGCGCTGCAGAGTGAGTGAGTGCCGCTGGCCTTTGCTCCCGCTGCGGCCTCAGTATTAGTCTGCTCTAAACGACCGAATTGAGGGAGGGGGGTGCGAAGGGGGGGGGGGGGGGGGTGCTTGTTTGCTTTTATCGACCTTCTGATGCAATGAGTGTATAAAGGTGACATCATCTTGTGAAGTTTGTCCCTATCAAACACCCAATCTAAACACCATTGGAGTGTATATGTATATGATGTATATGTATATGACATATATTATATGTATATGACATATATTATATGTATATGACTTATTGTATATGTATATGACGTATATGTATATGACATATATGTATATGACATATATGTAGTATATGACTTATACTATATGTATATGACTTATACTATATTATATGTATATGACATATATTATATGTATATGTATATGACTTATAATATATGTATGTGACATATACCATATGTATATGTATATGACATATTGTATATGTATATGACATATACTATATGTATATGACATATACTATATTTATATTTAGACCAGTCCAGGGTGTGCCCTGCCTCTCGCCCAAAGACAGCTGGGATAGGCTCCAGCATCCTCTGCGACCCTCGTGAGGAAAAAGCGGTAGAAAATGAATGAATGAATATTTATATTTTTATTTTTATTTTTATTTTTATTTTTATTTTTATTTTTATTTTTATTTTTATTTTTATTTTTATTTTTATTTTTATTTTTATTTTTATTTTTATTTTTATTTTTATTTTTATTTTTATTTTTATTTTTATTTTTATTTTTATTTTTATTTTTATTTTTATTTTTATTTTTATTTTTATTTTTATTTATATTTATATTTGCATGCCGTCATCTTTTTGTATGTACGTTTATGTATATGTAGATTCATAGCTGCTGCAGATAGTGCCATCAAAATCACATCAAACCACTATCCATTTAAATTACCATAACAATTATTTGCATAACAACAGAGAAAAGACATTAGCAAATATGCTGTTGTTTATCTTCAGTATGTCACCATCACGGTGTAATACACAAGGTAAATACTGATATATGTGTATTGACTTCATTCACATTTTAAGAAAGTAGCACATGTGTCTTCTTTATCATTGAATTTAAGCATCTGTATCATGAAATAATTCACAGTATCAATTTCCATCAACACACCATTGCATCTTCAGATTAAAAAAAAAAACTGTCTCCCCTCAGAACGATTATGATCAGTCTTGTGCAAGTGACAGCTAAAACCCGCCCTGCCTGGTCGTCTCCCCCTCCCGCGGCACTGCGTCTGATTATGAAACCCGTACGATTTAAAAATGTCATGTAAGCTGCTGCTGTGTGATGGATGGCAGTCATGCTCCCGAGGTTCTATTTAAATCAAGATTGTTCCGCGGCTCAATCGCTCTAAAAAAAGAAACGGTCTGTGGGCGCGTTCAGGAATAGAACACGTTGTAGTTTATCGCGTTGGCTCTTATTTAACTGATGCAACTGGTGCAGATGATTGCTGTGGGAAAAGTGGGTTGTTGCTATCTTGTCATATTGTTATTTAGGCCATGTTTCCACTATTTTAGTCATCATAGTACGGTTTGGAACATCGAATGGTGATCTGCCTTGCAGTTTCACTGAGGGGTTTATAGGAATTATGTCGATAGCTGTTAGTGTGACATCATAGTAATTTTTCATTTTAAGAACATAGCCCGATCTTATTTTGTGTAGACAAATAAAAATTAAGATATTTGAGAACAGTGGAATGTTTTATCAGAGCTTTTCTTGTAGAAAATCGCAACCAAAGCAAAGTTTATTCATTTTTCTATTTTTAATAAATGCGTTTTTTGTTTTTTTTTAAACCTGATGCGGCCCAGTCTCACCCAGACCCTAGCTCCAGTGGCCCCCAGGTAAATTGAGTTTGAGACCCCTGCTTTAAACATTGATTTTTGGTGGGTTATTGTAATTTGTTGTGAATTAGAAATAAAAAAGCATCATTGGACAGATTTTGTCCAACTTTGGAGGCTTTCATTGTTCACTCGGAGCAATTTGTAAAGTGAATCCACTTCCAGGATTTACTTAATACGGTATGTTTAATGTTTGCACAACATTTCTTGCTATTTCCAGAAAAACAATCATGACACGTTGTTGTTGTTGTTGTCATAATTCTCACACCACTTTCCTCCATCTGGCGTGACATTCCAAAGTCATTTGCTTTGCTTATTTCTGCTTTCCATCAGAGCCATCAGTTGGGCTCTTCTACTAGTTTTATTTAAATTTGTCTCCATCTCCCTTTCATTCTGCTTCGCTGTCACCATGGTGGCACTCATCCAAGGCTCACATCACCATTAATGGTGTCTTGAGGCCGACAAGTCGAGTAGTGTGCGATTTCGAAAACTTGAGATTCTCTCTGAATTAGAAACAGAGTTTGAGTTGTTTTTTTTCCCTTCCATCTCTGTTTGTCTCCCTCTGAAAGTGGCAGCTATCTCTTAGAAAGTTGTCTCCGACAGCCTCGGGTTCAATTCTGACCCGCTTTTTGAAGAATGTTTCTTGTTGTTATGTCTGGTATTCTTAGCTATGATGCCTGCATGTGGGTTGGCAGGTTCGCCTGACTTGTTCTGAAAAGTTGACCTGATTCTTTAAAAAAGCAAAGAAATCGGTGGAATGCACGTGAGGCTTCTGACCTTCCTCCTTCAGGCCCCTCCTACTCTTCTGTCTCCGTCCTCATCCTGGCGGTCTCTAAGCCGCTGGATAGGTTTAGAACACAGAACACCAGCTGGTGGCCCACCAGATGTGGGACAAAAACTCTTTGTGCTGATGCTCACCTTTTGGAATAATCAACTGTTTTTGTACTGCATTCTATTTACGAATTTTCATAAAAAATATGTCTCTTGCGCTTGTCAAACACATTTTAAATACACTTTTACTAATTGAGAAACACATTAACAACATGCAGTTACTCAACATCACATCTTGTCAAAGTGTTTTCCTGATTCATTCATCACACAAACAACTTTCTATTTAAGTTACCATGTACTATTCATTCATTCATTTTCTACCGCTTATCCTCACAAGGGTCGTGAGGGTGCTGGAGCCTATCCCAGCTGTCTCCGGGCAAGTTTTTTCGGCCTTTGTGAAGCCCCATTTTGAGCCAAAAAGGGGCTTTTTAAAGAACTCATGACCTGCACCGTGTTGCATTTATCCCCTTTATATGGTTTATGTGATGTAACATTTTTATAGCGTTTTATTATTGTGCATGGTCGTCCTTCAGAATGAATGATTCGTCCTGTGAGAACTGTCTGACTTTTCTTAATTAGTGGAGAGAAAAAAAAAAGACATGGCTGTTGCCTATATTCGTTGATAATTAAAGCTTGAATGCTAGAAGCGCTGTAACTCAGTAACTGACTTCCAGCTGCCACTCTCCGCAGAATGTCTGTAGACATCAAATCGTCAGTTAAAACGCTTCTGTGAGTGTGTGTGTGTGTGTGTGTGTGTGTGTGCGCATCTTCAGGTGTGTTGTTGTACCTCCCAGGACCAGGCTGTCTGCCTTCTGTTCTGTTTTTCACTCAGAATATCTCGCCACGTTCATGCCTTGTAAGCATTGCTGCCTTCCCCCCCCCACTGGTCTCTTTTCCTCACCCATGTGGCTGGATGTGACTCTGTGGCCCGTTATCCTCTAACCATGTCGTCCCCCTCCATGCCCCACCAGTCTCCCCCCCCTCTGGCTGCTTGCTTTATAAATAGCTTGGCCTAGATTAGAGCAGCTGCATTGGCGCTGGCACCAGGAGCTGGTTTGGCACCCTGGTTGGCATTGAGGGGATTGTGAATGACATGAGGACATTGTTGCCCGTCTGCACTCATGCCGCATGTTCTTCCCCGCGCACAGTCACCCTTTCTGTGCATCTATTTTTAGAGCATGAAGTTCGCATGACACACACAAACAGTGTTGCATACACTAACCATGCTCTTACGTAGCTTGTGTATGCGTATGATGATCCACTGCCCTCATTTTTCTCCCTTTCAGCTCCTCTTCAGAGCTCTGCTACGGAATACAAATGTTGAGAGTCTTAAGACCGCTGCTCCAATCATCTACATTTCTGTCCTCTCAATGATGTTCAGTAGCATTTTTTTTGTTTTTATCATGAAATAAACTAAAAATGAACTAAACTATAGCTTTATCTCGTAAAATGCCACAGCTTAATTTCGCCTACATGGATCAGCGCTTTGCTGACTTTGAGATCTTATACACAGAATTGTGAATGAGCAGAGCAGCAGTGAGTGGGGGGGTGTTTGCTTGCAAAAATGAAACCACAGAGGATGGAAAAGTGCTTCATCATTCACAGCAATCTGTCCCGCTCATGGGCAACAACAAAGGGATCAGAGTGCCGCATTTTAATCACTTGACACTTTTAGGTTTACAATACAATCTGTACTCAAAAATGGGACCACCATAGACTATACAATCATCATCCCACAACACACCCCATGGGAAAATCAATTGCACTGTACTCCTCTGTCAAAATGGGGCTTTGGGGTTATACAGTAAATGAGTGGAATTTGCACCCATTGGTGCTTGGCTTTCACAGTTTGGGAGCAGCAAGTTTGAATAGTTGATGATTACGTCATAAATCACATTTGACCAAGCAAATATCAGTTTGATTTGCTCGTATGGATTGAATTGGTTTACGTTTCTCAACTAATCAACAGACAGACATTTGTTTAGATCCTCCCCCAAATTTTAGAATGCCAACAAAAGCCGAAATCCCGAACTGGACCGAACTGAACCATACATTCGTGTGAAAAAATTAGACGACTCAATGGTCTTTTACTCCTAAACTGCTGCACACAAAAGGGTTAAAATTTGTGTTGCCTGTGCCTATGCTTTTATTTTTCTGACAACCAGTATGACTGACTTGAAATTCATCACACAACTCAATACGCTCTACAAAACAATCACTGTAACTTTAGGTGGTTTTGCCAAATCACCATGAAATTTGGCACACATCTTTAGGGGACAAACAAGGACATTCATTCATTCATTTTCTACCGCTTTTTCCCCTCACGAGGGTCGCGGGGGGTGCTGGAGCCTATCCCAGCTGTCTTCGGGCGAGAGGCTGTACTGGTCGCCAGCCAATCACAGGGCACATATAGACAAACAACCATTCACACTCAAATTCATACCTATGGACAATTTGGAGTCGCCAATTAACCTAGCATGTTTTTGGAATGTGGGAGGAAACCGGAGTATTTGTCTAACGATGATAATGAAAACTTTGAGGATAGCTGTATTCCATGTATACTAGCATGTCTTCCAAAATATTTTTATTACAGTAATAGGTTGCATAGAAAATGTCTACATTTTGTTTAATGACCTTTTTTAAACAGTGTGGATTAGCACAAGTGTTTATTTTGCAAAGAAGGCTGGAGTGGCTAACTGGTGCAGGAATGTAGGGATGGATACAAAAAACAGTACTTTTATAGGCACTGATCGTCTGTACTAGTGAGTACTTAATCGAGTATCGGCATCGCTCCCAACGACATTCAATTGACATTCAAAGAAGACAAAGCCAACAGTAGGGGCAATGTTTCCACCAACAAGGAGACAAATCAAAGCTATAGAAGCTGAAATAAGTCATTCACCCGATTTGAATTACTAAAGAAACTGATAATATATATTCATTTATCTGTACTGTACAGACTGAACTTAAATATGAAACCATGAAAATGTAACAAAAAGAAGAGCATACAAGCATATTCAAGAGTCAAATTGCATGTTGAGTACTATTAATTTGTACGTGTTGGAAGATTGACACCATGCATCAGAACCGTATAGTTTCAAATGTGAAAGGTAACCATCCTTATTGGAATGTTACATTCATCCTCCCAAAGTCCACTTATGTCCCATCTGCCTTGCATGGACATGCAGAGACATAAATAGCCTCAGCACCTGGAGCTTTTATATTAATGGCTTATTGGGGACTTAGCTGTCTCTCTCAGGCTGGCAATTATTACGAAACGAGCGACAGGGATGATGAGAGTGATGGAAAGAAGACACGGTATGCTTGGTTATTATGCAATGGTGCATCTGAGGGATTTTTTGTGGAATGGTTGGTGCTGATCAGGAGTGGAAAGTGTCTCACTGTGTGTGTGTGTCATCATAATTAAGGGGAAAAGGCGCCTCATCGGCAGCTTTATTGTGAGTGACAGCGCTGTGGTTCGCTTAATCTCCGGTCAATAATGCTTTTTCACATTTTCACATTTATTTTCCAATTGTCTTTATTTTGTTCACTTGCTGCGTGAACATGTTGTTGCATTATTATGACAACAAAACCAGATTAAGTAATTTTGCAACTTTAGGGTACTGTTGGACTCCAGCCATCAATATGGTGGTAATGCAAGGGTAACAACTACCATAAAGTATGTTGCACTTTTTTTATCATATCTCCATCTGCTGGATCAGGAAGGTCACTGCTCCAATTTGCTACAGTTTTTAGATAATACTGTGTGATACCTCCAAGTGTAAAAAAAAACTGGTCTATAAATTATTGGTATCAACAATTATGTCTGTAGGCAACCTCCTTGTGTCATTTTTATTCAATGTGGTGTGCTTTAAGATTAAGATATGCCTTTATTCGTCCCTCAGTGGGGAAATTTGTAATTTGAAATTTGTTAAAATGGTGTAGTTGGTGTAAAACTCATATGTGTTACACTTAGGGTAAAGTTGTTTACAACCCGTCAGTGGAATTAATGTTGGTGGACTAGTTTGCTATCCTCAGTGTTATAACACTAGTTGTATTGCTGCTGTGTTGCCAGCCAATCACAGGGCACATATATACAAACAACCATTCACACTCACATTCATACCTATGGACAATTTGGAGTCACCAATTAACCTAGCATGTTTTTGGAATGTGGGAGGAAACCCACACATGCACGGGGAGAACATGCAAAGATGGCCGAGGGTGGAATTGAACCCTGGTCTCCTAGCTGCGAGGTCTGCATGCTAACCACTCATCCGCCGTGCCGCCCGCACTCCAAATTATTCTTTAGTATTTTGTATTCTAAGTATAGTTATTTACGAAATAACAGCATTTCTCCAATTATTACCTGCTTCCAATTTACGCCCGTGCCTCTTCATTGTTAAGGTAAATGCCCTCGCTATAATATAAAATTAATATGTTCAAGACACCGAAAAATGTTAACACAAAACACATTTTATAGACAATAATTCTAAATTTACATGCAGAAAATGATGCAAAAATAATTACAAATGAAGGGACAACTGAGAATTCAGTATAATTTTTACTTAGTTTTGTAACATTAATGTTTAAACTTAAAATTCTTGTAAAATTAGAGCTAATACCACTGCTGGAAAGGCACATTATGGCAGCATTGTTATTTTTATACAAAGGCAGCTGTGTATGGGAATGCAAGGACACACATGACGGACGTGTGACGAACAATAACGCTGCGATTGTTCCTTAAAAAAGCGGAATAAACCGGAGCGTGGATTCTGCAGCGTCTCCCTGCATGACTCGCTTCATACTATCGTGGCGTAAACGTGAGCGTGGTGTTGACGTCAATGTGGAGGGAGGGAGGGAGGGAGGGAAGGGGAGGAGAGGAGAGGAGGTGGGCTGTAAGTTTGTGTGCTGCAGCATCACTCAGTTAGCAAGCAGCTCTCATCTTCCTCCTCCTCAATCAACGACGCAGGTAGTCTTATGGAGTTTTGAGTCGCAACAAAAAAAGAGACGTCTTCCGTGGACAAGAGAGGAGAGGAACTTTCTTTTCCCTGACGTGTATGATCTCACCCAGTGAAGGGAATGCCATCGATAAACATGAAACTAGAGATGGTCACCATCATCGCCTGTGAGGTAGACATTGAGGTGTTTACGTCACACAAAATGCAGGTAGGATTTTAGGATTTTCACGCACATGTGGTGTTTGTGTGTATGTGTGCGCGTGCGCCACTTTTTGTGCTTGTGTTTGACGTGCAATGCAGACAGTGATACATTTTGTTTTATCAATGAGAGATGGTTACGCGCAGCAGGCACGTTGTGCGTATTGCAGTGTGCAATTAGTGCCTGTAATGCGGTAATGAAGCATTTTTTTCATTATCAACATAATGCGCAACTTGTGCAGGTGGAAAGGCGGTAGAATCGATGACTTCACTGGTCCATGAATGGACGCATGCATGCATGTGGGGAGGGGTTTGAAAGCGCAATGTATTCGCTCTTTTTTAGAACCTCGGCATTGCAGTTGCACCCTTATTAGGAGAAATACTGCAATGTACACCTGCATTATCAGAATTAAAATTCCTTTGTAACAGTGATTGTCGTCTTAAAAACCGCACTGCATCACGCTGAGAGGTGTTTGTATTGTTGTCCTCTCATGTTGGTTAAGCCCATATACTAATAGAAACAGCTCTCATGATGCAGTACACTCATACACCTACAACCACAATAATAACAAGCATGTTGTCAAATATTGTCCGCAAAAAAACTTTATTATCTTTGTAAAGGCAGACTTTTGATGCAACTTTTGTATCACTAGCGTGGTGCAAGTGTACCTAATATTGTGGCCATGGTGAGAGCACTATTACAGATACAAAATTGCATTGCCACCTAATTCTGTACAGTCATAGGAAATAACATATATACAGTATATAATTTTGTGTAAATACCCAATGCTGACTACCTTGAATTATCATCACAGGAAAGCTGACTTTTAAAGTTTTGTAAAATATAAACATAGTAATAAACATAGTAAAATGCTTTAAGCTAGTCATTTGCTCAGCAAGCAGACACACAACAAGGTGAAGACGTGTAAGACCTCACAACAGGTGCTCCCGTATGCCTTCAGCTATTTAAGTGTTGACCAAAACATAAGTGGAAGCTCTTATGAGTACCTATTTGGACATGTCCTCAAGTGGCTGCATAAACAGAGAAAAGTACATTATGAGGAGGTGCTTGTAGACATGTATTTTCAAACTCGGGGTTTTGTATTTGTTACCACAGCAACTTAATCATGTGAGATGTGGAACTATGTCACAAAAGTTGAAGCCAAATTTGATAATAATCTTCCCCTTATCTGTGTTTTTCTGTTACAGTAGGGATTGTACGTATAATGTTTCCATAGACAGAGTTCCACCTCAGCTCAGTGAAGGTGTAAAAAGAAGTGGGTGTGAACTGCCGTATAGCGAAATCTAGCTCCATCTTCTCTCTCTGCATCAGTTGGACCCAGTGCAAGTGGACTGTAACAACAAAATAGTGGAAATAATTCCTCATACCCTGATAGTAGATTGTGTAATTGTAATAGATGTTTCGTGTGCACCTTCTAAAGGTACAGTAATTTCCAAAACTTACTGTAGAAATGAATTATTGATAATGATATTGAACTTCTTTACTAACACTTTGTGTGCCTGCTTTAGGATCAGTAGAATTTCTTTTTACACAGACAGTAGGGGACTGAGTAAAAACGGACCCATCTCAATGAGATTTCCACCACTACGACTTCTTTGTGAACTTTATTTCAACAAGTAAATTGATGATGATTGATTCATCTATTTATGTATCCAGAATGAAGCATTGTGGTTTCGTCAATGGTCAGCGATTGTACCGTAGATCCTTCACCAGGCAGACACAGGCTTGGACAGGGCTGTCACTGTCCTCTCTAAAGCCTTCACTCGGGCAGCTCTTATCGTTTAACCTCTCAACCATTGTGATCCACCATGAAAAAGGAGTATCGCAATACAAATCAAAGAGCAGACGGAGATGGCTGACTTTGGAATTGCGCAAAGAACACGGCTAATCCTTGGATTCTGGCGCGTGGAGAGTGATAGACCGTGAGGGCGGATTAAATGCCAAACATGTGGGGAGCGGCATCCGATTGCTCTCTGTCAGTCTGCTCTGTATTTTTTTTGTTTTGTTATTCTTATCACCCAACAAATTATGGAACATTGGTTGAGTTAATGGGGATTATTTAGGGAACAATTGACCGTTTTTCTGGTCTGAATCAGTTGATGAGTTTGTTAACATGAGCTCCCTTACTTTGGTTTCTTTTCACATTGTTAAGACCCAAATGTATCAAAACAAATCTCATTGCTTGTAATGTGCGATACCCCGAATGTTCTTACCTAATTAAAATAGAGCTTTGATACTTCTAATAATACCTGTTGTCAAAGCAAACACTATATTTACCCATTTTCCTTGTCTTTAACACACATATTCCCCAAAATTTGTAGTTTGTGGACGAACAAAATTTGTAGTTTGTAGTGGAGTGAAACACATCTAATAAACATAAACCTTAATTGTTTGTTGACGACCAGGGTTCAATTCCACCCTCAGCCATCTCTGTGTGGAGTTTTCATGTTCTCCCCGTGCATGCGTGGGTTTTCTCCGGGTACTCCGGTTTCCTACCACATTCCAAAAAAACATGCTAGGTTAATTGGTGACTCCAAATTGTCCATAGGTATGAGTGTGAGTGTGAATGGTTGTTTGTCTATATGTACCCTGTAATTGGCTGGCGACTAGTCCAGGGTGTACCACGCCTCACGCCCGAAAACAGCTGGGATAGGCTCGAGCACCCCCCGTGACCCTCGTGAGGAAAAAGCGGTAGAAAATGCATGAATGAATGAATGAATGTTTGTTGACGATTTTCAGAAAAATTATGACATGCTAACTGTCCACTTCGGTTTAATGAGTTAAGAGATAAACCTGATAACCGGCTGGATCAGGTCGAGGGTTGGACCGCTTTCTCACCACAATTTTCCTCCCGACAGATTGATTAGGTCTGCAACCTGAGTTTGGTTACTGTGTTGACAGCTAACTGCACCAAGAAGGAATACCAATGATTGAGTCCATACCATTAGGCTTTGGTTCAGTCCATGCTGATGACATCATTAGTGAGCCAAACAGAGAGGCTATAGAATAAGCAGGTCAAACCTTCACGGCAGAATGTTCCCAGGCTATTCATTCCACTTTGCTTTGTGTCCACAGTGGACAGAAACAAATGACTCATCATTGTAATGAAGGTCAGCGAGGTCATAATTGTAGTTGCACAGTGGGCGTTGTAATGTTTGTTTGTCCCTAGGCCATCATTACCTGGAAAAACTACTGCCGTCATCAAAAGATAACACAGGACACATGCTGAAGGTCATAACAGGAACACAGTAAACAAATACTAATAATACTGAGAGTCTGTCTTTACAAATATAATAATGCTCAGTTTTGACTCACAATGTCTGGCAGGTATTTATGTAAAAAAATGTTTATTATTGTAGGTGTACTACAATAGGTGTCCACATTTTTTCACATTGTGCTCATAATGCCTTTGAAGACATGCAAACATACATGTAAGTATATATACGTATATCCTCAAAGTTTAATGATCATTGCGCAAATGGTCGATTCATTCATTTCTAAATTTCGCCTGTGTACCTGCTTTGTTTTTGTTGGTGGCGGCCATATTTTTCAACCAAGGGTTCTCAAATTTTACAGAGACGTGCCTCTCAGTCCCCTAAATGTGTGTACCAAATTTTCTGATGACTAAACTAGGCTAAACATCCTAAAGTTACAATGGTTTGTTTT